>NW_015635763.1:767332-782422 GCF_001515625.1 Sinocyclocheilus rhinocerous | reverse complement strand
TATATTAGTTAACATGTGATCTAGTTTCCCAGATTTGAGAAGCACATTATGTCCTTTTCAAGAGTTTTACAATACTAATTGTTTTTAATTGGATAAAATTGTCAGATCCATCATAATATTTAATATTAAATGAGCTAAATAGTTTGTAGTCTTAAGTCCTGAATTTGCAGTAGTAACATTTTTACTACTTAGTTTCATAAGAATCATTTCCTATTTGTGTAAAATAAAGATGGTTATGATTTTTAATTCACAATATATAACCAGACTAAAAATGTAGGGCTATGATATGATGTCAGTTCTGTTTGAGACCTGTTACTTGCCTTAAACGCTGTAAAACTTACATAGACCACTTTTTTTTCTAAAGTGCAACAAGGATGAATAGAATGGGCCCAGGTATGCAAGTTAATGATTCTGCATGATACAGCACCTGTTGTGGGATCTTTTAATCAAAACTTTGTCCTTTTGTGGAGCACTGTTATGAGAGGGGATTTTGATTTTAATTTCCAAAGAAATCATGCCTACTTTTCACCTTTGCTTTCTAACTGAAAGCAAATGGCTGCTGCTGCTGCCTAACTCTTGTCATGCTCAGGACCATCCCAGCATTGCATGCGGTTGACTATCATCCTCTCTCTACCTCCGTCCATCTGATAGGTTCCAGTGATCTCTCTTTCAGTAGTCCCCCTCGACTTGAGTTCCTCTTGTTCATTTACCTCTCATTAGGTTTTCTTTCTTTCTCTAAGACATTGTGTGAGAGGTCAGTGTGTCTGCACATTGTTCCTACATGTAGATTATCAAAATGTATTTGTTTCACTTAACGTTCAATTCAAATAAGGTATTTGGAAAATAATAAAATCTGATTTAATGATTTGTTTCCATGTCGTTCAATCAAATTCTATAAAATTACAATAACGAACTGTAATAAAATTGCATATTTAATATAATTATATTTACTACGTTGTTATTCTTATTAACTATTATTATGTTTGACATTTAAATACAAATAATTGCATCGCACAAACATGCATATCATACAATATTTGTTCAAATAAAAAGTGTCGACTAATTTTCTACTGTTCAATAAATATAGAATTTAACATTTTAACAAATGGGAAACTGCCACTTGTGTCAATCTCCAGATTGGTTGATTAACCAGCCTGGCCAATATCTCTATGCGATATGCATTGGTGGCTTTTCTCATATTCGCCACTTTGCGTTGTGCCTAAAAACATCTTTTTAAGTAAAATTATAGTATTTTACGACCTCTCGTGGCTTATGGCTGCATTAATGCAAAAACGTAGATTTGGTAAATCGTTAAAAGTTCCCCACTCAAACCAGGCGAAAGTGGTTTCACGTTCCGCTCTCAGCCCAAATTCACCTCAAATATCCGTGAGAGAGGGGAGCCATGATGAGAGTCCCTGTGCTGCTGAAATTGGCTCTTTTAACCCTTGCGGAGCCAGAGGATGTCTCGGGGCGATGTAAGTGCCAGCATCAGTAGTAAACTCAGGGGAACGGAGCGAGGTGGCTGACTCCTTGCACCACCTCAGGCACAGCTCCACTTACATCAAACGACTGCGCCGTGACACTCTCCCCCCGCGGCTCGTCGCAGCCTGACACTCCAAGGTGTGCAGCACATTTCAAGTTGGAGGAATAGTTGGAAATGTTGGAGTGCTGGAAAATGACACTGCCTAGGAGAACGCGAATGTGATGGGGAAGGATGCCGGCCTAACGCCTGGTTTAAGTGCTCATAGGACACAATTCCAAATTAAACGCCTGATTTCGTGATCTTGTGATAACGTGCTCAAATACACAGCATGATACAGTCATTCCTATTTGGCTGTAAATGCTTTTACATACCGTACATTTTGCTGCCTCATGAAATCAGTAATAGGTCCAACAATGTGTGTTTCACCCTGTGTCTTTCTGAATGTGAATTCAAGTTCATGTACTGTATAGAGAGAGAAAGAGAGTGTGGGATTCTTCTTTTTTTTTTTTCTTTGTAGAGATGCATGACCCTGCTTTAAACAGCTGATATTAATGCTGTGTTTCTCGTCTTCTGCTTCTCTCCCACCCGGCTGTCTCACAGAAAAGAGATGGTTTACAGATGAAGCAGAAAACGCATACCCAAGGAACATTCAAATCAAGCCCATGAGCACTCACATGGCCAACCAAATCAATCAGTACAAATCCACTAGCAGTCTGATTCCACCTATCCGAGAAGTCGAAGATGAATGCTGAACGAATCCTTTACCATTACGGAGGGACTTGGGTCATCCTGCTGTAAAAGACGAGCGCTAATCGCGAAACCATGACTGTGATGATGGCGACACATTGTTCTTCCCTTGTTCGACTCGAGGGTTTGAAGCGATTGAGAACTGGAAGGGACTTCCTATGTGTATACCTTTAATGTTACTTCCATACTTTTATATATGTATACATAGTGATGTACATAATGACAATCAAGTAAGGATTGTACAGCCCCCAGCATTTTTTGAAATTGTTAACAGGCAAACAAAGAAAAAAGTACTTCCTGTGATTCATTGCAATATATTTCACCTCTGCCGTGACCTGACTCCATGCAGAGCGCGCTATAATGGAGGATGAGGGTCACCGTCGTTCACTTCATCCAAACACTACCCAAAGATCAGCCCCGCCGATTGAGTTGCGTATCCGTTGTCTGTTTCGTTTCGCACTACCACATAACTCGAGCACTGCTCGCAGAAGAGTCAAAGCTTTCCCTCGGTTCTCCTCTGAGTTTGGGGCTGACGTCACAGGCTGTTAACTGAATGGTTTTGTTCAGGGAAACGAGTGCTTGCGTGACTGTTTTTGTGCATGGTGTGTGCCGAAGGCTGCCTGAAGTAACCTGAACGTGTGGCTCAGGAAAGGATGCCCATTTCCATCCCTACAGACCGTTTAGGCACGTATACACATGGAAATGTTTGCTGTACCTAATGCAAATGGCCGTCCCCAACGTAGCTCTTTGGAATTGGCAATACATTGAGGATATGCACTACTTCTGTTGATGTCTTTCCATCATCCATGACTGCTGGTGTGGGAAAACTGTCTGTGATCGAGGCTTATAACATGTTTGTTTGCGTCTGTGGCTCTGCTATTAATACGACTGAATTGAACACTACTGTAACCTGCTGATAATTCAACAATGATTGAGCTTTAATGCTGAGAAAATTAATAAAATATACAATTGAAAATGCCACATATTGCGAAAAGTGGGCATCAATGGTTCCTCCTTTGGGTGTAGCCACTGCCTGACACCGGGTTGGCACAGGGGCAGAAAAGTGCTTGGATGTTCCCTGTGACCAACCGTGATGCCTTAAACTCTAAGCTCAATCATAATGTTCAATTATCAGCCAAAGATGTAACTGGTGGATGACTCTTGCTGTGGTCTGAATAGATTTGAACGTCACTCACTTCTATCAAGGCAACACGGCTATGTTGTACCTTTAAGTAGAACGTATATTGATACAAATGCTTCACAGACCTTTGAACTTTGATTCAAGTGCTCTGTCAGATTTATACATAAGTACATACTTATTTTTTATCCATGAGCGTAATCATTTTGTACTTATTTTTATACATATCAGAGAACTTTATTTCTAAATGTATCTTAAAGATATCTTAATAGCTACAGTGCAGAGCGATTCAGTTTCTTCAGTTTTACCCCTGACAACACAACATATCACGTAACATCAAAAAGGTACAATTTCAGCTTGCCATCTGGAGTGCTCTTTGATACTCACACGGGCTGCCTTGAAGGACCTCGAGCTCTACTACTAAAACGGCATATATGCTTTCATTTTCATAAGCTAACAGAGATGAAAACCAATATTAAATGACTGATGACACTTTTCTGTAATTCCAGGTAAAGTGATGTTGATCCTCAGATAGACATGAACTCAGAGATGCACGTGATGAGGAGGGGCTCTGCTCTTTCTGTAATGAGTTAGAGTGATGTTTGACCTAAATTAGGTCTTGGTAAAAAAAAAAGCGTGCAGAAGTACTTGTGCAAACATCATTTGATCAGATCAGAAGCGAGCTAATAGATTGTAGATACAAGAAAAGAGACATTAATATTCGTCCATGCATTGAGAAAAAGAATAAAGAATCTGTTGTATAAATTCTGCCCGTTCTAGTCCACGTTTACGTTCTAAAGTAAAAGGATCTCTACGTTATTGTTTGTCTACTGGACAATTAGGCTTTGTCCTGAAGTGATTTTATGAATTGTGATTACAGTGGTGTTACACTTTGTAGCAAGTAGATTTCTTAATAAATGAAGAAAAAAAAATACACACGTGAGTAAACTGTATGTATAATTGGATTGTCTACATACTTGCTAGCCTAAAAAAGATTTTGAGCTAAAAAGGAATCCATTGGAGTTAAATGTCCAATTTATTTATTGTTTCTTCTATGTAAGGTCCTTTTCCTGTAATGTACTACATTACAAAGAAAGGCCGATGGCGCGGTCAAGACAGCAGGTTTGATTTGATGAGAAGAGTGTAGATGCACGTTGAAGAAAGCAAACTAGCTCTTTCTTTTTGAGGATTATTAACCATCAGGTTTTTACATTCCATTTTGTCATCAGCATTTCAATGTTACTATCACATATAGTTTAGAAATGTCAGATTCGCTTGTTTGTTTACAGACCTTTTCTTTCTTTTTCGAAACATACTCGGGTTCTCCTGATGACGAAACTACAAAGAAAAGCTGGCTTACTTTTTTTTTTTTTTGTTACCTTTCGTAGCCCTAATGACAGTTTGAGGTGATACTGATATTTTCTTCTCCACTGCAACAAATGTGCAATGTTTTAATATCATGCAATTTATTTGTACATCTTGTGAAGATATCACAGTTTCTACAGTGCCATGAAATGTATCCATCTACTAGCATCAGTCAGTCATTGGTCAGTAATACTGGATGAATATCATGGCATCTAATACTGGCATGGAGAACATCCAAGCCATCCTTGCCTCCATGCCAGGACAGTGCCAGGCAGTGCAGGAAGACCAGAGGAGGAACGCTGTAAGACCCACTAGAGCGAAAAGTGGCATTCAAACGGGCATCATGGGCCTATGCAAGCTGCTGAAATCCTAGCACCTTGGTTACAGATACTGAAAACGGCAACAGCAATGACTGAAAGATGCTGAGTAGAACTATGATGTTTCGTTGGATCACCTGTCAATGTATTCAAGAGTGTTTAATTAAAGTAACATATAAAGCAACCTTACTGATGTGCTATGTAATACACAACTGTCATATTTTGGCTATTTTATTCTACTGTAAAGGGACAGATTTAAGTTTTAGAAAATGTATAAAGAAAATACACTGTAACTAAATAAATACTTGGAGGGAATTAAGTCTTAACATGCTGAACTTGCATATGGATTACTGTTTTGTTGCTGTCTTTTCTTCCACTTCAATAAATAATCAAAACATCCATCCATACATGTAATTATTGGCATATTCGTTACAGGAAAATGGGGTTTCTCATAGCAGAATGACTGATTTGACTACCAGACGTGAAGACATTGATGGTGCTGAGCTGATCTACCTGACTCTGTCAAATATAACCTGCTGATAAAACATATTGTCTTGTATGATAAGTTTGTACATAAATTGTACATGGTTTCTTTTTGTATTTTCTCAAATTAAAATGGATGTATTTGTGTTCTACAGGTGACTGGTATATTGCGTCATTACTTGATTTACACTGGACATTTGAACCAAAACAGTAAATGAAAAAAAAAAACACATTATTGACAAATGGATATTTTTACAGTCCAAAAAAAAGTGTGGAGGACGACATAGGAAACACACCTTTTCCAAACATCTGCTAATATTTAAAGAGGCGCATTTAATGACACAAATCATCTACTTCAGAATGTGTAGACTTCAGTAGCAAGTCATTTTATATCTACAAAGACACTTGTAGAATTACAAAACACAACCTATGATTACAATGCTCCTCGGTTTCAGTCTATAAAAATGATGACTGTGATTAAACTTTGCTCTATAGTAAGATATTAGTCTGGTCTTACGTGGCTTATTCTTTTCAAAACTAAAGATCTGAGCTCGACCTACCGAGCCGAAATAAAAAGAGGAGGAAGTAGAACAGATGTCGGCTGCGCTCCTGATTTGTAGGCTGAAAAGGGTGGCACCCTGTAGGTTTAACTGTATGGCTTGTTAGTAAGGACTGGCCCCTTTGTGAGATGTTTTCAAAATGATTGATTTACAATAAAGTGGCTCCCTGTGTGTGCACGCAGGCTGAACTGATTCAGATCGATTCCAGTGAAATTGATTGATCAGCCATTTAACTTGGCAGTATGTTTACTGAACGAAACCATGCAAGACCTATTCTCCCAGTCTCTAGCAATAAAACAGAAACAAGCCACACATCACAACAAAAACAACCACGTCTACACTACTACTGCTGCTTCAGATTCTGATTTTATACAAAATATTTATAAATGGCAATAAAATAATCGATTTCACTTTATATTGCGTCTTTAACTGCAAAAACATTTTTGATTCTCTGAAAAAAAAATGTTGAAGAAAATTTTCACTCAGAAATAGCTAGTAAATTTCACAAACAATAAAAAAAGTAACACATTGAATTAAATGTGAATTTAGATTTTTGAAGTAGACTAACTGAAGTACTATTTTCTGCAATGTTTTAGTATGTCATTTATTTTCATATCTTGTGAAGAAACTATATATATATATATATATACACACACACACACCAAAGATTATTGGAGTATATGTTACAAGAAAATAGCACTTCAGTGCTTTCTTTAATTATTTGTGAAATTTACTACCTACTTCTAAGTGAAAATTGTTTCTAAGATGAGCAAATAAATTAATATAATAATAGTACTTCAGTTAGTCTGTTAAAGATTTTTTTTAAAAACCGTGTACAATGTACTTACTGTGTTCCTGTTGCACTCAATATAAAGTGGGTCCATAATATGTGACCTGGGTTTTTGTATACTAGAATACTACTTTTGCAACTCCTTTTTTTAGCATTAAATGCCAGTGGTAAGAACCAACAATTTATAAAACACAAGCTCACTCCCGTCCGTTTGACCTCTCTCCATCTCTCCCTTGCCTGCTCCCAAGCCCTCATCTTTGCCAAGACAAAGCACTCTTGTTTTCAGCCCACAAATCATCCCGCCATGGACACTTCATGCTGTCCTTTGGATAATTGTGGATGAAAACAGCCCCCTACATTCTCACCGTGGGATGTAGTGGCCCCATCATGCTGCTTATTAACGATTTTACACGGTGAGTCACGGCTCCAGGCTTGTCAGTACGCCAGTAATATTTACTGTCTGACACATGGGCTGTGGGGGGAAAAGATTGGGAAGGAGGCGGAGGGGTGGGGGCGGACGGGCTGATTACACCCATCCACCTGACAGCATCCTCATTCCTGAATCCTTCCGCAAATATACTCCTAAGATCATCCTGGGTGCCACCGTAAGGCTGCTTATTATGAATTCAAGCATAACGTTATTGAAATGCGGAGAGGTGGCCGGAGGTTCGTTTCATCAGGGCCGGAGCTACGACTATCAGAGTCGACGAGGTCGGGCGTAGGTGGGCATTTTCCCACATGAATACATTCGAGCACATTCGAGTGGCCATTATGGGCCATTTAGCAAATCAATAGGCGCTAAAATCAAAAACAATTTTCTGGGTGGATTGTCAGCGGAGTACATGAAAGTGAGAAATTTCTAATATCGAACACTTAATCAATTTGTTGCACACTTGATGGGGTTTGTTTTCAACATGACAATTCTTCAAAACTATTATTCAAGTCAAAGTCACCCCTCGGATCCGTCCGCTGTCACCGCTATAGACTCAAACGGCATCTCTACGGGAGTCGTTCGCGTGTCTCAGACGGACAGCAGTCAGAGGAGGAGGAGCTGTCACCGTGGCAACAGACCCCCGTCCCGGGCGACCCCCCTCGAGTCACATTCAACATCATCTTTAGGAGCCCTTGCTTGGCCGTGATAATAGTTTCCATGACGATGCGGCATGCTCAGTGCATCAGTGCCAGCTCAGATAAACAGTGATCCTTTACAAAAACAAGAAGGTCATTACGGCAGCTTGTCAAATCAATGCTGAGAGTGTCCCAGCTGATTAAGCCATCCTCTCTCAGCTCTGACACCGTGTCAATAGTGCAGCGCCGTCTGAGCACGGCCAGATGATTGGAGTGAAATGCCCATCAGTCAGAGAGCTGAGCCGGACTAATGATTCCCTGTGCTGCCTATTAGAGCTACATGACAACTCAATCCTGCACTAGAGAGAGAGAGAGAGAGAGAGAGAAGAGCGAAAGGAAAACAGTGACCTTGTTGCATTATTTGAAGCTGAATTAAATTGGCAGCAGCAGTTAATCTTTACCTGAGGCGATTAACAGAATTTAAGAGGAACAACAAAAGCACGGCGCATTTGCCATTTTGGCTTTCTCTTACTGACATTTTGATTTCCTTCTCCATCCATTCTTCTGGATGATGATGATTTATCATTAAGGGAACAGGAGAGAGGGGAGGATCCGCTACATCATAAATCGCAAGCATAAAATATGCTCTCGGTTCGTGCTTTTAATTTGTTGTAGCGCGTCGCTCCGCAGCCCTGTGGTGAGATTTGTGTAAGCCTCATCCAATTGACTCATCCATTTTGTCAGCTGGGATTCATCCCCCTGCGCCCCGCTGGTGACTGCAACACTGAGCCCGTGGAGTCGACTGGTGACAGGCAAATGTGTGCGATCAGATAGCTGAAATCACACGGCATTAAGCGCTCTCGCTTGGGAGCTGCCTAATTGCTTAGTGTTAATAGAGCACACTTAAACTCACTAATCTTGATTTACTTTTTATCAGACAAGAAGACTAAGATTGAGCATGCACACAAAAGTCAATGGTCTCCTGCAATATCGAAAAAGAAGTCTCGAAGAACAATTATTTCACTTCGGGTGTGCATTTTCAGCCCAAATGGTCAATTATGCCAGTTTGTTTTTAAATATGGATAGTTGGCATGAAGCATAACACAACAACTTCTCAAAACTATTTCAACTAAAGCGATTTTAAACTGCATTTTGGTCAGTATTGTTAAAAGTATAAATTTTACCTCATTAAATTACTACCTATTACTACCTACTACCTATACATTTTAAAATGTGTAAAATATAATCAACGTTTATATAAATAGACTAAGCTATTCATTGACATCTGATAATTTTTGTGATATTACCGTGTTTAAATTAAAAATGTGAAGAATAGAAAAAAAAGAAAATCAAATTGGTTGATATTTTCATATTTCTGCATTCATTCAGTATGAGATGAAAATGGCATTAATTGGGATTTACCGGCCATTGGAACTAATAAAGCAACATGCTACAGGTCATGGCTAAACGTCCACACGCTTGAGAGTTTTCACATGAAATTACTCTCAAAACAAATTAATGATGATGAAGGCAAGCCGTTATTTTTACACGCCTGTCCTATCATTTGTTAATATTACACAATTTCTCTCAGCATGAAGACTGGGAGGAAAATCGTGACTAATTTAACATGACATCAAAAATGGCCTGTCCTCTCAACAAACATTTGTTGGCAATGGTCAATCAAGCTCTTTCTCCACATGCATTAGTCTGCCGGTCTACATGTGAAACAGCAGAGAGAAAACAAATCCACAGGGAGTAATGTAATTGTCTTGTAGAGCAAGCTTTCCTCAACACAAAACACAATCTGAAGAGAAAATGTTTAAGGCGTGTGTGTGCATCCAATTCTCTCCCTAACAGTGCCATGTCATTAATAATATGTTATTGAGAAAACACACACACACACACTTCAGCAAGGAAAGAAATCCATTACCTTGACTTCTCTCTGCAGCTTCACCCTGTAACGTGATATTTACAACAATATTAATTGTCTCTGGATGCATGAAGATAAATGAGAGGAAATATCATGTCATAAGTAGTTAAACAATAGTAAAGAAAAATAAATGAAAGCTTGTATTGAAAACATCAAAATTACTCTACCATAAAATTACCAAAGGTGAAGGCATTTTTCCTTTAGTGTTGACAGATGGGATGATTTGATCTGAATGATGTCTGAAAACAGTATTACAATATTAGCTGCTGTCTGTGCCATCAGACCAGATTCACGAAGCATCCTTTTTTTCTTATAATATTGTTCTAATTTCTAATTTAAGAATGATTAATTATTAACTTAAGAATTATATTTTTTTCTCAGAATGTTATCAACTGAAGAAAGAAAGAGAAAGAACAGGATAATTCATTTAAAATTTAAGTCTTTTTTTAAAGAATATTATAAAAGGACATTTTGAGACTGACTCAGTTGTTGTTATTTATATATTTTAATTTTGTTTTTTTAATTTTTTGCTCCATACAATAGAAGTCAATGGTCAATTCAAAAACTGAATTACACAGTAATGTTATACGGAAAGAAACCGCTAGTTTATGCTTCTTGGAGGAATCAATATACAAGTTACTTTAGGCTATCACAAAGAACGAGTATTTTTTCTACACTTGAAAGTGCGGGTCATCCTCTCTTTCGATGTTTAAAGAGAAATAATTATGTTGGAAATGATGGCGATGCTTGCCGATAGAGGAAATGATAAGTGGTTTAGTGCACATTAAGCTATTTAACAACTGTATTATATACATATTTATATAATATAGTTGTTACATAAGAAAATATAAGAAATATTACACATAAGAAAAAAAATACACTCCATCTTAAAAAGTCACCCTTTTTTATTTTCATTTATATAAAATAACTTTTTTTTAGATTAGATTTTTAGATATTTTAATCAATTTCTTAACATCTTCGATTACATTACATGAAAGTAAAAATCAAGACTGAAAATCTGGCGAATAGGGCAAATCTTACACGCTCACTGGTCTTGTGTTATCGTCCCTCCTAGACCTGCTATGAAAATGTAAGAAAATGCCAATATTTCCACCACCGTCTTATGGACGCTTTGATTTTCAAGTCAAGCATATAAAATAACAGCTTAAGGCCTAAATATAGTACAGCTTCAACAAAGTGTAAACCAAAAGGCCTGAAGAATGAAGACAAAAGGTCGAAGTACAATATAGACTTGGTCCATCATTCAAAAAAAATAATAAATAAATAAATCAAACCTTTAGCTATTAACCAATGAACGCAACTGAAACAGATCTCAGGTCAAATCTCAGCACGGCAGCTATTTTACATACAGACTACGAACAGCTCCATTTAAATGTGACTAGCTTAGCGAGATCATTTGCTGTACTCGAGCAAGGCCTTTAGCTTTGAAGCATTGCAAATAATGTCCGACGGCACATAGTATACAGTGCCGTTTCAGCTCACCTTCAAGCTACAAAGCTGATTTACAGCCACATGTTATTATTTAGCATTATTCATCTTGCTGTCGGTTGCACATTGGAGGTTAATAGAAATGCCAGCATGTTCACTGATTTACTTAGTAAAATTTTCCTCCCAAGGTTGGGCCTGAGTGATTGGACACTGACTGAGGAAGGAGGGGGTTCATGCATTATGTAGAGGTGGCTGATGTGACCTTGAGCCATCACGGCCCGGGCTATATATTACAGCTGCGGCCATCCTTCCCACACCAAAGAGCCATCCGACGTATTTAACAGGGTTTTACACAACATTACTGACGCTTGCATGAGTTGAGCTCCTTTTATTTGGTCATCCATTTCGAGAGTGGTTTAACAACAATGGATGGGAAGTCATTTACAACAGCCTCACCGCCATTTGATTCACCTCAGACAGACAATTAATAATCGCAAAGCCACTGATACAGTGAGAAAGAGGAAGCCATAACCATTTATTATGTGTTCACTAGGACAGTAATAGTGTAGATGGACTTCCATGAATTCCAATGTTAATCAGGCATATATCTGTCATTTTACGTGACCAAATAGAGACAAATATTAAATAGCCTGTCATCTGGAAACATGAGTGATCGTGATGGCATGATAGATGTAAATATTTGAATAGCATTGCCTTTTAGGGCATGTTGGCTTATGTAGTTCTTGCAGTAATTTATGTATTCTGGGAAACATTTGCTTTGACTTTCGAGGTCAGGTAGACCAGCATTTTCCCACAGTAGAAGGTGGTGTTGGATCAATACGCTGCATGTTAGTAAGGCTTTGGCAACCTTTAACATAACAAGCCAAATTGATTTATCTAATGCCCCCCATATTTTGAAATTACATTAGCGTGTAATCTTGTCTAGGACCCGACCGTGACATTTAAAGCCCCACCCCCACCCCCCCACACACATGATCCTAATGATGTGTTCATTATTTAATAAAAAAAGAATGAGTATTTTTTCTACACTTGAAAGTACGGGTCATCCTCTCTTTCGATGTTTAAAGAGAAATAATTATGTTGGAAATGATGGCGATGCTTGCTGATAAAGGAAATGATAAGGGGACACCATTCTCTTTTTAAGGCGCAGGGTCCATTCGAATATAATTGGTAGAGGAATTATTTATGACATTAATTGCCACATTATCGACTGCCTGTCAACTCGTGTGGCAGTTCGTCCATCTTTCTTACCGGCGCTCGCAAGCTCAGCCTAAAGCAGACTGACAAGCTAATTACACCATCTTCCCCTTCCATGACAAATGCTACTCATCTGAAACCACGCCGGAAATAAAGCTCTTTCTCTCCCCGCCTGCCCTTTTCCCTCTCCCGTCTGCCCGGGTTAATATCTCCTCGTGTCTGTCGTAAAGGATGGAGCCGTGAGCTTTTGGAGAGCGATCTGCTCCCCGTCTCACCTCTCACTCATTCAGTTAGCATACGCTATCAGCGCACAGCTGTCAATCACGCGCGGCACGCGCTCTCATTTGCATTCGCAGACGTCAGTCATTCAGAGAGAGTAGCCTAATAACTGATGACTACAGATGATTTCCCGCCGCTGCTTTGACGGGCATCCGTGCTGACTGTTGGGTAGTAGTGCTGTGCTGCTCTGATACAGCTCTGGGCTTTTTATGAAAATACATATACGGACCAGACTTTGCACGCTGCCCAATCTTCTGCCGTTACTATTTAGATAGCTGTTAAATGTCACATACACTGGTGTGCGATTGGAGAAAGCAATGTTTTGTTAGCACCACAGTGTTTTTGTGGGAATCAAATGGTTTTTATACAGCTGTATATTGCATTTTACTTGTCTTTAAGTGGTTTAGTGTATTCTTGAAGATAACGTTTCTTGTTTTAACTATGTTATAAACGTGTTACTACTATGTGTAATAGTAAAAAATGGTAGCACTTGAAGCCTTTGTGTATAATGCATTGTATAGGTACGCATAATGTACACTGAAAAAAATTATATTTCATTATAAAATTTGCAGTTTCATTTAATGCATTACACTTTTTGAAGATCTAACAATGAATATAACTTTGATATAATGCACTGCATTATAAGGTATATTACAAGGCATAATTAATGGATTTAAAATGCATCTATAACGCAATATAAAGACTTAAAGTGCTTCTGCAAAAAATGATCGCTTACGCATTTCAATAATGTGGACCATTTCAAAAACTCTAAACCATGATCATTTCTCACATCTCGTCAAACTGTTAAGGTTCCACTCACCTTTAAAAGGTTTACTTTATGTGTGAAATCAAGATACAATTAAATTCTGACATTATGCGTTATTACTATGTTATAAATGTGTAATTACTATGTATGTGAGCAAAAATGACCACTTCTGCATGCCAACAACATGCATAGTTTCAAAACTTGAAACCATGATTGCTCCGTTAACATCTTGTCAAACTGAGATGATCATTTAGTTCCCACCCTTTCCATCAATTTTCTCAGGGCCCATATCCCAGCGTTCTCCTAGCGAGGAGCATTTCCTGGAGCCCTGAGAGCAGGGAGTCCCAGGTCAGAGCCCACAGGTTGCTCTCCACTTCTCACACCTTAATTAGTCCCCGCCACACGCCTCTCCAAGCGCACACTGTCTCTCTCCCGAACACACGTGTGTGTGTCAGCATATGTCTTCCCGCTGCACTTCCGCCCGCCTTCTAATGCTGTTTATATTTGCACATATCACAACACCGACAAATAAACCTTGTCATTTAGAAACGCCCGCACTAGTGACCATGCTCTCCAGCAGTACGACAGGAGCGACGCACAGGCATAGTCTCATAGGGCCGAATGTACTGTGTGCACACACAATAAACAACCCGCACACACATTTAGTACAATATTCCCATCGCATTGTGTCCCTCTCAGACACTGAAACACACACTTGGACCGACATGTGCATAAGGCACAGACACACACAACCTGTGACCCAGTCAAACACACACAGCCGGTGCACACCAAATCATTGCACTGGGCTATCTGTGACCTTTCCCTGTGTGCTTCACATTGCCGAGCGCTGCTCTGGGTACACATGCTTTTTTTCACATCCAAAACTATGTCTCTCATTTGCTGGGCTAATTCGGATGGCATACTTGGGAGGCCGTTTAACACATGGCAATTAAGCAAGATGAGGCCAGGCAAAATTATGCCATTAATAATGAATCTTTACAAGGAAAAAAAGAAAAACAGCAAGGTTCAGACATGTAAACATAATACTAATAGTAATATTAATAAAAACAATTGCAGTTCCCAGCTTGTCTAAATATTGAAAGAACACCAGATTGACACCCATTTTTCCAAGTAATTTTATTGATCTATTTATTGCTTAAGACAGTGGATAGCACATGGTTATTTAATCAAAAATAATGTTTCATGATTTTGGGATTACATTTTAATAGAATTATTATTTTGTTAACAATTACAGTATATTACATACAATAATCACACTACATACAAGTAATAGACTACCCATTATATTGTTTGATTACATCTACGTGTAGTTGACAAATAACGTATTCAGCTTAAATTGCAGTTCAATTAAATAATCAAGCAAATGTGCAAATGCTACGTAGTCTGTATCAATATGAAGTCATAAAAACAATATTTATAATAATTGTTTTATTATATATATATATATATATATATATATATATATATATATTTTAT
>NW_015635763.1:735279-767246 GCF_001515625.1 Sinocyclocheilus rhinocerous | reverse complement strand
TGTATGACTTTCTTTCTTCTGTGGAACATAAAAGAAGACATTTTGAGAATTGTCTTATTATATATATATATATATATATATATATATATAATTTATTGGGCAAGTTCATTTAAGCCAAATCTACACAGATTTAATGCAAATGCTGAACTTCTGAGACATCATAATATATTAAATACAGCCAAATTGCGCAACATCTGCGCATATCTAGCTTACTTGAACACACCTGACAAATAACGGCGCGGCGGGCACGCTGGTTTCCTTTGCATTGAAGCAATAACGAAGAGTCGAAATACGACTGAAAACTCACACTGTGTCTACAGCAGTTTTTGTATATGGAGTATAGCATGTTACTCTGAAGGACACTTGTACATGTCATGTCAACTACACATATAAAAAGAAGATTCATACAACAATCAAACTAATCTCAAATCCCAGTTCATCAAAAAAACAAATTGAAATCTTTTGCATTTCTTGTTTAAAATACAAACTTATTTTGTTTGCAGTGGATCTTTGGCTAGTCTTACGCAGACGTCAGCGCATAAGCTCAACTTTAAATGTGGAATGTAATATTGTAAAAAAAAACAAAAAAAACCACACACACACAACACGAGGCGAAATAAATTGGATGCACATAAAACATTCATCACCCTCACTGTACATAATGGAGTTGATGTTTCAAATATTTGCCTAACTTTTTGGCCACTGCTTGTAAACTCTGTTTCCAAAGCACAGCAAAGGCCATTATGGATTGTTTTAAATAGATTTTTCAAAACATACAAAGAAAATAAATCATTAAAATAACGTGAATAGGTCCAAAAACCGCATGAGGAAACAATCAAAAAGACTGGAGAAAGTTGTTGACTCCCCTCTCACACATACATACATCCACCTCCTCCAATTTCACTGCCAGAGCTGCTGTCTTTCTTTGCTCTCTCCCTCCAGAGAAAGAATGAAATAAAGCAAAGCTCATTACCTCTTTCTTTCACAGCTCCTCCAGGCTCCGGCACTGCAACAACTGCCCCCGCAACACACAAACTTCACACACGACATGCACCTCACAAACACGCAAACATACACATGCCACAGAGTCAAGAGCCTGCGAGGGCCTCGCAGCTGCATTTCTGAAAGGACTCATGCTGGAAAAATTCAATAAAGCTTTGGATCATTAAAACACAATAACATAGATTAAATATAAAATTAAAAACATAAATTAAAGGTGTGTTTAAAAAACAGCTAATCACAAACTTCACACACGACATGCACCTCACAAACACGCAAACATACACATACCACAGAGTCAAGAGCCTGCGAGGGCCTCGCAGCTGCATTTCTGAAAGGACTCATGCTGGAAACATTCAATAAAGCTTTGGATCATTAAAACACAATAACATAGATTAAATATAAAATTAAAAACATAAATTAAAGGCGTGTTTAAAAAACAGCTAATCATTTTAAAATAGCATTTCTCTGTACATTTAAAAAAAAAACACTTCATGCCAATTGATGGTGAGCACTTCCCTGACATGCCTTTTATATTTAAAGCTTAAAAAAGGCTAATAAATTTAAACAAACTAAATTACATGTGTTTACATTTATTAGCCTTTTTAACTTTTATTTTTTACTATTAGGAGAAAACAAAACCCTTCAAAGACTTAAACTGACATTCCGCCTACAGTAATGTACAGAAGATGACATGGTTACAAAACCATGTAATACGCTTTACTTTTAATGATGGCTATAGCGTAAAACTCCAACAAAGGCGACACTTTCCCCTGATCTTTCTCTTTAACTTCAGCTTTGACTTTGAGAGGAGCTCATCCTGGGCTTCCGTGTGGGCAGCCCGAAGCCTCAGGTGGGACCTTTGACCTGGGGAGAGCAGCAGTTGGACCAGGCAATCCATCATGGAGCCGCGGCTGTCAGGACGAGCGCTCGGCCGCGTCTGTGTCTGTCACCGTGGCATAGCGGGGCTGCTTAAAGGCAATCATGTCAATCTGGATGGCACTGCTCAGACAGAGCGAGAGCGATGGGAGTTGGCAGGGAAGGCACACTCAGCAGACGGCACTAGAGGGCTGTGTTTGGCTGCTTAAAATGCGTGTGGCAACATGTATATTTATAATAATATGCGCAGGATATCTTTGTAAAGCCCCCTCGTGTGTGTATCCACTGACCCGTCTGTCAGTCAGAGCTGGTCATTGCGGATGAATCGATTGCCCTCTGAGTGCTTGCCGTAGTAGACATAACGGCACTTGGTGAAAACCCCTGAAAGTGAGAGAGTAGAGCATGTCAAAATGACATTTAACTACAACGTCAATGTCAAACCGACTTCATGTGAATTCGGCGCTGAAACCACGAGATGCTGCAACCGTGAAGTTGAAATACTGATTCTAATAGCATAAAAATATTAATAGCACTTTAAATTGTGTAATATTATGATGATATTTAAATACATTATCTAACCGTTTGACAGCTGATTATGGGAAAATATTCAGCTTCACAACTTGCACACAACAGGACTTCACCATGATTCAGGTTTCATTATGTTCATTTTATCATCATCAATACAATTTTGTTAGTTGTTCATAAATTTCAAATTTCTGCAACATGCAACATTACTGTACTGGACATAATTGCTTTTTGATATACTGCAGTACCTTGTGGTAAAATAGTGATACTAAATCTTCCTTTTGGTTGAAAACAAGAAGTTATTTTTAAAATAGCATTTATTATTTTTACACATTGGATGGATCGATGGATGGATGGATGGATTTAGCTATTCAGTGATTTGAAATCAAAAAGCATGTGTATTATGATTATGAATCTATGAATGACAAAATATTTTACAGTTCTCTGTTACTGTTTATCCATCAGAAAGCGGTTTGTCAGTAAAGTACACACACTGCTGCAGCAAAAAAAAAATAAAAATGTGTCTGCAGAATCTGTCATTTCTCACTCAAATTTCTGGCATGAAAGGTGTGTCGGGGGAGACAGTGCATCCGTCTAAAGTCTGAGAACACCAGAGAGACAACATTTAGCCTGAGGGCATTGTCTAGACAATAACAAGCCAAGAGATTGCTTTCTTCAGAGAGAGAGAGAGAGAGAGAGAGAGATGAAAAGACTGTAAGGGTGAAGATCAACAGTGAGCTCATCGTACTGATCCACTGACCAACTGTGTTTGATAAGGTGAGCATTAGCTTCATTCATTGTCCAGACACTCTCGGCGGTGTGAGAGAGACACTGTGACAAAGTGTTAACACTCCTACAGGACAAGAACACGTGTGACTATTTGAATACAATCCACTGTGTGAAGCTGCCACTCACTGCTGTTGATCCTCTTTACTCATTCATTAAAACAAATCAAGCATCATTATGAGCATCAATGACAGAAGACAGCAATACAGAAGGCATTTGCTTATGTCTACTTACAGTAAATCAATACAGGCCTCATCAAGTACTGCTGCAGTAAACGCTACAGTGATGCTATCACAAGAAAAATACTACACTAATACTAATACATTGATATATAACACAATAATGAATCCTTACTATTTCCATGCATTGCTAGGCTGCTCTACACTCTAAAAAATGCTGGGTTGTTTCAACCCAACTTTGGGCTAACCCAACTTTTGGGTTAAAAATTTAATTAAAAAATTTAACCCAACGGTTGGGTTAGCCCATATTTGACCCAAAGTTGGGTTGAAACAACCCAGCATTTTTTAGAGTGTAGGTGGTTCTTAAGATGTTGTTAGATGGTTGCTAGGATGCTGCTAGACAGTTGCTAAGGTATTCTATTGGCACTTTTCCACTGCGTGGTACTCGCTTAAATAGTACCACCTCGGTTGAGGTTCCAAGCGAGCCGTACAGATACTAAAATGCGACGTGTTTACACTGTAGATCACTGATTGGTCAGAGAAAATCGTCATTGGATTTGCGACACAAATCCTCTCTCAAATCGACTCTCTTGTATTTTTTAGCTGTATTCTGCTTTGCTGCCATCAGCCTCCTTTGAACCAAACTTCATCTAGCAGTGAAAAACATCCACATGCCAAGAATCAAAAATACCATTTCATCGATAGGCTCCATAGCAATTGTCTCATGGTTTTGTTGTGTTTACAATGATGTCACGGCAGTGCAACTAGTCCAATAATCCCACCTACTTTGAAGCGTTACTAACTGCATTGGAAGAGTGAGCGACCGAGCTGTGCCGAGTGGTACCACGCAGTGGAAAAGCGCTATGTTTTCTGGTATGAAACAAAGTCTTAGGTTTCAAATTTTGTCATTTTTTGAGAAATTCATATATTAAATACCATTTTGTGACTCTATAATGCATCGTGACAGATCGCTGTAGCGCCTCAGTTCAAGCGACACGTGAACTGATCACTTTTCATATTTACTTAAAGCACGAAATAAACATGAATGAACATCAGAAGGTGTTTTATCTCAACCTTAGAACCTTCAATGCACAAAATTTTTCAAGTTTAAGTCCACCGATGTTAATCTACTCCAGTGGTTCTCAACCTTTTTTCCCACCGGGCCGAACTATGGTCCAAGTGCAAGCCTCGTGGGAAGAAAGAAAAAAAAAACACCTAATGCAGAAAAGCCGCCTCTTTTCCCGAATTGCGTAGATGACCACTATCTTTCTTTCATCTCGTCTGATAAATTTTCAGTCAAATCGTTTTCTGTGTGCTAGATCAGAGCTAGAGCCCTGCATTTCAGCCCAGGCTCGACAGGCCCCGACTTTTTTACGCCCCTCGGGCTGGGCTTCGGGACAATTTTCACGTCATAGTTCAGACGCGGGCAGGGCCTTGCTCATGTCTGAAAATAATATATGAAAAACAAAATTATTTTACATAAAAACATTAGGCTATAGCTTATATTTATTTAGTACATTTTTAAATTAATGTAAAAACTAAAATGAATTGTAAAACAAAGTATTTTCTTTTTAATTGTGTTCAGCAAGGTGGGCCGCATTTGAATTCGTGACGGGCTGCATGCGGCCCGCGGGCCGCGGGTTGAGAACCACTGATCTACTCTCCTGTCTGAATTGTTTGTTGAACAAAATGACAAATTCCAGTTATGATTGGTCAGATTGCCTGTCAATCAAACTCCCAGCTAAGGTTCAATTGATAGTAATTTCTAAGCATTCGCAAGAGTGTGGTTTCTAGGGTGTTGCAAGGAAGCAGCTGAAGATGTCTGGGTGGTCACTAAGATGTTCCTAGACAGTTGTAAGGGTGTTAGTGGTATTCCAATGGAGTTCAACCAAAATAATAATCATCAAGCAGTGACTAATGCAGGATTAGTGACAATTAATGAGGCTTTCTTCTCACAAGCATCGCGACTGTTCATAACTCATTGAGAGAGCGAGTGTCTGTTCACTTCTCTCATACATCAACAATACATGACCTGGCAAAACATATGCCAGAGTTAGGAAGAAGAACGCAGCATTTGTGTGGTTTACGTCTTCCTTCCGCCTTGCTGAAAATGCTAGTTGACTGTGAGGCCTATAGGTGATGTGCGGTGACAGCCCAGTCTGAGTGTGTTAAAGAAAGGATCGTTCTGACACGTCAGCGACAGAGAGAGAGAGAGAGAGAGAGAGAGAGAAATAGAGGCGCTTGATGGATGTGGCAGACTGCAGCTAGGTGTCAGCGCTTTAGTAAATGAGGCAAGGACAAGTGGCATTAATGCTGTCAATGATCTCCTGACAGGAAAACAGATATGGCGTTCGCCGCCGTTTTTAAATAGACATCAAGTGCATTAATGACAAAAAAGGGCAGGCTTCAAAACAAAGTGGCTGAGTGATGGGTGAGCTGCGGCGGCGCTCCGAGCGCGCCACTAACATAATCCGAAAAGACATTGTCAGAGCCACGGAGAGACAGGCCAAGGAATCGCACGTACTGACAGTAAACAGAGATGAGGACAGAGATACTGGTGCCATATTAGTGCCAAGCATATTCCAACACCAGTCTGGATGCTAACCCAATCTGACACTTTCCTTCAAAGTAGCCGCTCCTCCCCTTCCCCCACCTCCAGCGATCGGCAACCAGCCTTCTCCGACGTGTCACTCCAGTCCCGCGCTCTCCTTGCGCGGCGAGTAACGGCGGCCCGCTTGTGTCAGCCCGCGGACAAACTCAGTCAGTCTAAATTTGGACTTTTGTAGCCGAGCGACGCTCATTTTCCCTGCCATCCTCGCGAGTTGAGGTGATCCAAACTGTGAAGTGTGAGGAGATGTCTGTTTGCATTAGATCAGACCCCCTCGCTCTGTGGACTGGTGTGGGGGGGGGCAGCGGACAGCTCTGCCAGCGCAAGTACTTGTTCTGAGGGGGTGACAGGGCTTTTGCACTCCAGCTGCTGCAGTTGCCCTGGGGATGGAGGTACCACCGCTGGATCCCTGTATGCTCATTCTGACTATCAGAGCGCTGATTTGAGAGGAGATTCTCGTGCACTTCACCTCACCAGGGTATATAGCACCCAACTGCAGCACTATCATCCTAAACGCTGCAGCACCCCTTCAGTGAGACTGAGAGATCACAGAGCACCAGCAAACAAACTCATGGGTCAATGATGTCTGAATCTATAAGAAGTTATTCATTTCATAAAGAAAAGCTTCTATGATGGACATGATTTCATTTTCTGGATTTAAAGTCCAAAATATATTTTTGGTGAGACTTAAAGGCATAGTTCACCCATAAAATACAATTTTTTCATCATTTACTCACCCTCAAGTTGTCCCAAACCTGTATTCGTCTGTATTTCACCTGTTCACCTGAAGAATGTTGGTAACCAAACAGTTGCTGGTAGCCACTGATTTTCATATATGGGGGAAAAAAATACTATGGAAGTCAATGGCCACCAGCAGCTGTTTAATGATCAACATTCTTCAAAATATCTTCTTTTGTGTTCAGCAGAAGAAACAAATTCATACAGGTTTGGAATGAAATGAGGGCGGGCAAATGACAAAAAATAAATAAATGAATTGGGTTAATTATCCCTTTAAAGTTTATGAAAAAAAGGTGGTGTAGGTGGCGTAACTGTAATAAAGAAAAAAGTAGTCAGACATAATATAGTTTCTTGAAAAAAGTAAAAAAAAAAAACGTTTTTTAATATATTATTAATATTTAAAAGCCTTATAAGCCCGATAAAATAAAAAAGTGGAATTATTATTATTAATAATAATAATACATTTAATAAATAAATGAATTATTATTAGTCATTATTATTATTTAATTAATCAATCAATTATTTTTTAACAAATTTTTTAGTAATATAAATAATAATATAAAAATACTAACAGATAAAAATACAAATTTTGAATGAACTATTTTATTTCTTTTAAAAAGTTATTTCAGGTCAAGTACCCAAATATTTAAAAAACTAAAGAATTCTAAATAAATTTGTGTGTAAGTTTATTCAAGGTAGAATGAAAATAAAGTTATTAAAATTGTTACTGTACAAACTAATGAATATACATGGGTGATCTACAAATGTGAATTAAAAAAAAAAAAAAAATCTCAATCTCAGGCATTTTTATTTGTCTGTGACCCTCATATGAGTGCCTGGAGTAGGGGTCGACCGATATGTGTTTTTCAAGGCCGATGCCGATACCGATTATTACAGATCAAGTAGACCGATAACCGAGCGTGATCACTGAAGCAGCTCCAGTTAGCAAGCGCTTTCGGAGTGAGAGTGAATTCCGCATTGATTGGTCTGACTCATGACTCCCAACAAATCAGATGAGCGGTGGGCGGAGACTGCTTTAGGCCACAGAGTGCTGAGTTCTGACAGGCTGCATCAGAGCCAAATAGCGCGTTTCAAAATTAAGTTATTTTATCGGCGAATCAGTTTTGAAAATGGCCGATACCGATAATCATAAAAATGCTTAATATCGGCGCCGATAATCGGTCGACCCCTAACCTGGAGCAGTGTCTGATGGGTTAAATCTAGTGATAGAGAACAGCACATGATGAATAAAGTGTGGCTCAGTTCAGTGTCTGGTGACGACTGAAGCAGTAATATTGACCTGAAGCAGCATGACTGCTTCCTCACATGTTCAAGCGCTTAAAGCAGCGCAGGTCTGGGAGATGTCCATCCTTTCCCCCTGCAGACTGACTTCTTTAAACAAACCTCTGTGGGGAGCAGAGAGAAACGAAGAGGGGAAAACACACATGGGCCTGCCAGAGACGGGGAGCATGTTTAGCGTACACTGGCAGCCGGGGTGATGCGTGATATAGTGCAGACCACTGCAAATTCTGCACACGGCAGCCAACTTCCACAGCTGGACACTCCGCTTATTACATGAGAAAAAAAGACAAAGGTACAATGCTTTTACAATGCAAAGGTACAATGCAGCTATTTCTTACATAACCTGTTAGTGGAAAGCAGAGTCTCTCTTGAACCCATGGGGACGGCTGATGAGCTGATAGCTAATATGAAAAAAAAAATGGAAAAAAAAAACACTGTCAGGGCCTGGCCTTCTCTTTATTTCTAGACACTCACATACAGCCATTACAGTGACAGATTAAAAGTTTTCGGGAAGCTAATGTTTCCATGCTGCATATTCTGGCAGGGGTTGAAAGCATTGTTTCTGTCATCCTGTCATACCTGGATGTTTGGAGAGGAGAGGAGGTTGTCTTCGTGTGAGATGGAGGTGGAGACAGGAGCAGCGCACCCACAGCTTATTACAAACAACACGAGCCCTCCGCAGCCTCTCCATGACCTGCTATCACAGTGCCTGACGTCCTGGAAATCTGCTGTCTTTGCTTTTCTTCCTCTGGCAAAACTCCAGTGAAATCATAATAGCCAACATTTATCACACTGCCATTTAAAAGGTGCGAAAAATGCAGAAGACTCTCACACAACAAGCTTGTTTTACTACTAGCACTACTAGTTCTAATACTAGTTACAGTGTTTCCTGCACCTCTGCAGTGTCAGTGCTGAATCTACAGTGCCAGGAAAAATACATCATATTTCAGTAGAATGTTATGATACAGAAAGTTATCATGCAATAAAAACAATGCAAAGATAATAAATAAATAATCATATACCTTACAGTGTATCTAAATGTAAGACTTTTTCAGACGTTGACCGATAAAATGAATACTGCATGTTCATACAAAACAAACCCATACAATTTGAAAATAAATCCTGTATCTCAGATTTTTCCTTTGTTAAATAGTCTAAAAGGCACTATTTTGGATTTTTGGTATTGAATTTTGCTGATACTATAATAATGTATTCAAAGACAGGCAATAAATATATATATATATATAATAAATCTAATAATTATTGTGTCTAGTAAAATGCATGTCATGTCACCAAAATACCACCAGAAGAGAAGCAAAGCAAAGAAAAGAAAAGAAAATGCATAATGCAGGATTTTTAACTACCGTAGACTGAAAAACAGCGGGACTCTTATTTTGAAATGCTTATGCTTTACTACTTCCAGCTGCTCATTCAAAAAGGTGAGTGAGATAACATATGCACTTTTACATTCATCTACAACATATTACAATATAAACAGAAAGTAAACTATCATAATTCATCAACAGAAGATCAAAAGCAATAGTTTGGCATAAATGTGCCACGATGAACTTTTTTTGCAATATGCAGCACAATTTTATTTAATAAAATCATAGCCTTTTGAACTTAAATAATCACTTTGTTTCCCATTTCACAGTTCAGTGCACAAACTTAAGACCTCTTAAAATAATATTCAAGACTTTTAATGGCTATAAAATTTGGAGAGGTTGTGATCTTAAAATTGAGAAAAAATAAATGCCTTTAGGCCAAAAATATAATTAATTTCTTTATCTGTAAAACTTTTTAATGAAGAAAAATGACATTTAAAGGACTTAGAAACTACACCGAGAACTGAATAAATCAAAAAATAAAAATCCTTGAATTTGTTGAGCCCCTCTAAACAAGGAAAAACTCATTCATCAACTGGCCGCTCAAGTGATCTGCATATAATCAGCTTCTCTCTTTTCGAGGGCCATCAATGTGTCAAGGAAAGACATATCCGAAGGATGTAGCTCTTAACATCAAGGTTATCTATTCTCTGCTCCCTCTTTCTCAGTGTGTTTTCCTGTGCTCTCCCTGTATCCCATGCTCTCATCAGCCCTGCAATCAATCAGGGTAATAATGTTGTGGGGGAAAAAATCAATTAACAATGCAATTAAACTTTCCTTATTATCTCACAAGCTTGCAGTAATACCTGAAGGGAAGATGGACGGACATCCGTGAGAGTGCACGAGGGTGAGTTATGGCTGTGAGCAGCTGCAGCCATGAGCCTGTGCTATTATATGAGCCTCAATATATCTGCCCGAGTCCCTTTATCAGTCTGCATGCAACATCCTGTGATGGAGTCCTCATTATCTGGCCTAAAACAACTGCTTCTGACCTACAGCTGTTGGGCTAATGTGAAATCAGGTTATGTTTTTCAGGTAATACATTACTTGTCAAATTTACACTCTAATGCATCCAAGTGCTTCTGTGGAATTTAGCTGTACTCACTATTTGTACTGGATAAAATAACAGGATATGTGCTTCAGTGCTAGATTTGTGTGTCTTGGAAATCACTGGTGCGGCCACCGTAAACGTCACTGAATGTCTTGTTTTCTCTGGTCGGGCATGAGAAAAGAAAGCAAACTACTGAGACAATCTTTCGTCGAAACATTCAGAGACAATGTTTTTTTTTCTGTGTTTGCGATTCTTGTGCAAATACACTTGTGCTGCAATAAAAGTTCAAGAGGTACATTTGTACTGGATGCAAACTATCGCTGCATCTGAAATCACATACTTGCTATGTATGCGTAGCATGTCCAAATTCATATTCAAACAATATGCTATGACAGTAAGTGAAAAATACTTGGATAACCTGAACTGAAGGGCACATTTGATGGACACTTTATTTATGAATGGCAGTTAGCATCACAACTGACACAGGTAGGTCATGTGACACTAACCACATGGTGGATGCAGGCAGTATGTCTGATTAAAACAAAACTTTGATGACTTTGCCTCCTCATTTCAGAGCACCACCACACACCACTGTATAGAACATACTTTTTTAACAGTTGCAAAGTAAATTCAAATTACTTTTAAAAGCATTGCTCTTCAACAATGCAGACCTACACCAAAATAGAAAGGCCTCAGGACTCCTCTTGACATGTAAATAGCATCTGAATTATCATCTTTTAAACACTTGTGTGGAAAAAGTTCTAATGCTGATGATAATTCATGGCATTCAATGTCACAGTTCACTGATTTTGTCCACAGATCTTTAGAGTTGTTATTAGAGACAACTGCTATAAAGTCGAAGCTGTATTTTATATGATTTTTACAGCGACGTCTGTTAACCAAAATAAGAAACTACTGCTGGCCTGCCAGAAGACAGTTTTAATGACATCCTGAAGGCAACGCTCTGCATGTTACTGCATTCACTTAGAGGTCAAAGACACAGATAATAAATATGTGCAACCAGCGGAGATGAATATCCACATGCACTGTCAAAGAGCAGCTGCGTTCCCCTGCCTCCGCTCCGAGCGAGAGAGACTCAACGTCCAGAGAAAAGAAAGAAAGAAGAGAATGTTGGAGGATATTAAATTAGTACCCTGGATAATGTCACTTATTCAATCAAAAGGGAGGCTGAAGTTGTGATGGTGTACTGGGCCATATGCAGCTAAAGTGGACTGGCTTCAAGCCCAAAGCCTGCGATGAACCACAAACTACTGACCACTCCTGACACACACACACACACACAGATGTGTGGCATTGGAAAAATTAGGCTGGTTTTCATCAGCGCAGACATGAGAAAAGCTGGAGACACAGAGACGTCCCACTGAAGCATGGGTCAAGAATCAGAGGCATCGAAAGTTAAGAAAAGGGCTTGTTGTCTTCGGGGAAAAATTAGCTTGTTTGCAAAATGCGACTGAGCTTTGAAATAGCATAAACAGTTTAGCATCTGTACTTTCCTCTGGACAAAAACTCAAGCAACCTTGCTCTGCATCTGTTAAAATGTGGGAGTTTCTAAGCAGCAGAGTAAAAGAAGTCTTGAGTGTGTCTTTGAGGATGTCAATCATCTGCTGGGAGCAGCCGAGGGAAGCTAAATTCATGACTTACAGAGTTAAACTGACATTTGTTCTCATGCAATAAAAAATATTTAGTCCATTAAACATAAATACCTGTCATTATGATGCATGCACTGGATGCAAGCCTCCCCATTCCCCACTGATGTTTATAACAGCCAAACAACTGCAACGCCTGCATGTTTTCAACTTTAGCGTATTGATTAAACTTTTAAATGGTTGCCATATAACCCAGGGACATCAGGAAGATTAATTTGCGTCAATGTTCATCTGTAATTCATTAGCCATTTATACCCCACATCCACATGGGCTATCAAGAAAATGCGGGACATTTTTCACTCGAGCTCAGGCTTGGGAATGGGAACTGAAAATTGCACTGCATACAAATAAGACTGGTGGCTTTGGGAAAGAGAAAGCATCTAAAAACGCTACCAAGGCCAAAAGCACATAATTGAACCGGTATTCCTAATGAAACTAATGCTTCCTCCATGACAGTGGCTTGTAAGAACACTACTAGTATATTCATTTTAGTACAGGAATATTGCTATAATCTTCCATATAATTTGTTGAGAAAACAGAATAACTTATCATCATACTGTATATTGTACACATCTTATTATCTGATAAGAATTATTTTTTTTTCTTTTGCTTTTAAAAAAAAAAAAAAAACACAATCTCCTCATGAAATGGTGAGCAAACATGGTCTGATTTGTCTATATGACCTATTCACAGCATTATGTGCAGTGATGACCATAATAACTAGTGTTGAGGAGAAACTAACTAAAAGTAGCAATGCAGATAACTAGTATTTTCAGTAGTGTGACAGTAGTTCAGCTCTTTTAAAATAGTGCAGCTTTTCCAAGTAATGAGCTGCTGTACTTTTTCCAACAAACAAATGCTGTTTTTAATGTCATATTGTTTGCTCACACAGTTTTACTGCCAAGTGAGCTACGGTGATAAACAAACACTCTCCTAAATTGTCCTTTCTTTATTTAGCATTGGAAAGTCTTTATTCATTGATTAATTCCAGAGAATCAGTTTAACCAAATTCATATAATAATTTGAGTCCATATGGGGGGTATTCTATGTCTTTTTTATAGTCCAAGATGTAGTCCAATGCTGTTTAGTAATTGAACATAATTGTAGCTTTAACAAGCTAGTTTCAACGTAGCTTCAACCAACACTGATAATAATATATTTCATGTGCATTTCCACTCAATAATACATTCCACTCAGTGATGAGAACATCGGTTGTAAAACCATAAAACTTTGCATACATGTGTAACTTGCTCTGCTCTGACAATATCAGTTGATGTGTTTTAAGAAGCTATGATACAAAGACAGACTCCTCTATAAACATCCTCAGAAGGCTGGATTATTGCGTATATAAAGGGCCAAAGCATAAGGATGGTCGTCCTGTCTGTGTTTCCACTGTATCATTTGTCTGAGTTTTGTGACTGAAGTTGATGCTGATACATCTGAGGTGGGTTTGCAGAGTTTCTTTGACCCTGCTGTCTTTAGCAAGTCAATGACATCCAACAATCTGTCAGAGGGTCTTGTTCTAATGAAGTGAAGTGAAATTTCAGCAGCATATGAACTTATATGTAGAAAAATGTGAGGTTTTCCATTTTGCAAAAAGCCTAGAAGCTGTATAAAAGAACTTTTTGACATTTTCTAATTTTTCAGAAGTTAACTGGCTGTATAGGAAAATCTCATAAACCTTGTCATAAAATGCCCTGGTCATTTTTCACCTTAATATAAAAATGAAAAGAAAACGAATGGGGAACAAATAATATTTTCATATTTTTTGTTTGAAACAACAAGAGAACAAGATAATCGTTTTTATTTTTAATTGAACTGTCCCTTTAATGCTCGTAAAAGAGGCCTCATTTTCTATATGCAAAATATTATTAATTTATTTATTGCTTTGCTTTTGCAGTGAAATATGACCAGGGTATTTTCTTGACACTTTCACTTGTGTGTTTTCCTTTAAAACCAGATTCAGACTTTTGTGAATTCCCTGAAATACAGCGCTTTAAGTCAGTCCAACCTAAAGCAACAAAAGTAAACATGATAGTCAGGCATGGATGAGGTCTGGCAATGAGAAAAGGTTGAGAGATTTGCTCTAGCTAGAGGGCCTGTCAGGAGAAAGCAGCTAGTTCATGCCTCAAAAGCTGTGATCAATACCGCCTTGATTTGCCACATGATTTTTTTCCAACCAAGCAAAACATAATCTTGATATTTTGTTGAATCGCCCGTAGTATTCTGCGCTAGAGGTCTTTCATACAGCCACAGCTGTTGATTGTACTCTATTTCACCCTGCAAAATAACCATTAGCCATTATGCTGTTTTAATGGCTGTCCATTCAATGGCGTTAACCTCCACAGTTTCACTTTTAAGAGGACACAGCACCGCAAAAGAACAAGGCCCTCATGAGATTACTGCAATCAAATATTATGAATTGAAAGCGGCAGTATTCATTAATGAAGTCCTCAAACGGCTCACCTGATAAGGGCCTATCATTCTTTGTACTCCAACTTATGAAGTTGAAGAGGAAATTGAATTCTGGAGGACATAAATTTTGACTGAAGAAAGAGATTATGGTAGCAGCCTAATTCAAGCCTGGTGAAATTAATTTCAATGACATTTATTCTACATAGAGCAAGTGTGCGCGAGGCACATAGTGGCTCTGGGCTCTGGAGATAAGGGGAAGTCATTTGAGGTTGGGTGCTCCAGCAGTTTACAAAGCCTTAATCTCCTTGGAACAACTCATGGTCTATCATAAGGAGACTTACACGCCGGCTAACAGCCATTCGCCGCCTGAATTTCCCCTGCTGTTTGTGTCAGCACGAGGAATGGCTCTGGCGCTTCCACTGTACAAGACGGATTCGCACAAGTATGTGTCAGCGTGGTACTGCTGATCGCATTGAGCTGTAGTGATGTCCAGTCCAGTTCGTTCTATTTAACCGATTCTTCTTAGTGAACCGGTCGAACCAGTTCACCAAATCGAACTGAATCGTTTGAAACAGTTCGTGTAAACCGAGGACTTGAATGAGGGGACCAATCTGGCGAAACTTAAGTTTATTTAATAACAAATAAATCGTAATGGATTATGCATAGTATGTGGATCATGCTTCTGCGCTGATGAGAAGTAATTTATTCACTTTATATCTTCAATACTTATAAAACATCCTCGTTTGCACATCACTGCTTGTACCTGTATTTGGGTGCTAGTTGCAAAACGTAAGTTTAAGAAACTTGTCAGATCATGGTGATGTTTTAACTGACTGAAGTAATGATTACTGACTTTATATATTTGAATATGTTGAATGTATTTTCATCCCGGCCCTTGATGATCGTCATTACGTCATCGCGAATGACGTCATTACGTTATAGCGTAAAAGAACCGGTGAACCGTTTTTTTGAACCAGTTCATTGAAACGAACTGTCCGAAAGAACCGGTTCGCGGAAAAGAACCGGACTTCCCATCACTATTGAGCTGGGTGTGGGGTCAGATGCCACGTGCTAATTAACCACTGCAGCATCTTCAAATGACCTGATTAGTCATTATGATTTAATAACCATTTGTGTCAAGGACGTTAAGCGTGATTTGATAAGAATAAAGTATTACAGAACGAACATTTTTTGAGGCTGACTGACTGTCATCGTCATTAGCAAGCGCTTTCTAATTAAAAAGAAAAGCTGATAAGTCATTCAGACCTCAGTAAAATGTGAAAAGTTTGCTGATTTCAGTAATGGTCCCATTAATAAGGCTGCTGGGAAAGTTGCTCATTTCAAATCGAGTCCGAGTGACATGATTCAATAACAATGTGGTGTTAAATTAATCATTGCTGGAAAGATTGCAGCACTTTTTAATCGCTTTGACATTGGAGGTCGGTCCGAGTTAACGAGGGTCTAAATCAGTGAGCAGTAAAAATTAATTACCCACCCAAAACACCAAAAGTAGAAAACGAGTGTGGGAAACACCGTAAAGAGTGACTGATGACTGTGTGTGGATCATTACAAAACTCATAATATTTCAAATGGTTGTGGCTGAAAACAAAAACAGATCTAAAAACAGAACTAAACAGATATGTGCAATGTCTGGTAATATTTATAACATTGTTTTTGAGACAAAACATGTCCCACACCATCTGCCATTAGTTAAAAAAAAACAAAACTCTGAAATTAATCACTAGAATGTTATTAACTATTATACTTGTGTTTTTTTTTATTTAAGAATTATTACATTAAAGGGATAGTTCACCCAAAAATGAAAATGTGATGTTTATCTGCTTACCCCCAGGGCATCCAAGATGTAGGTGACTTTGTTTCTTCAGTAGAACACAAACGAAGATTTTTAACTCAAACCGTTGCAGTCTGTCAGTCTTATAATGCAAGTGGATGGGAATCACGGCTTTGAGAGTCAAAAAACATACACAAATTAAACCATGCGACTCGTGACGATACATTGATGTGTAAATACACGAAACGATCGGTCTGTGCAAGAAACTGAACAGTATTTATATTGTTTTTTACCTCTGATTTTCACCGCAATGTCCTAACTGTCCAGAGCGCATCCTGAGCGCGTTCAACAGACGGCGCCTAACGCGTCTTCTTCTTCTTGCTTTACGGCGGATCGCAGACTTATAAGTGCATTACCTCCACCTATCTCTCAAATGGACCATTGACACTCTATTTACAATGTCAATTAAGAGTTTCGTGTATTTACACATCAATGTATAGTCACGAGCCGCAGGGTTTAACTTGTGTATGTTTTTGACTCTCAAAGCCGTGATTCCCATTCACGTACATTATAAGACTGACAGACTGCAACGGTTTGACTTAAAAATCTTCGTTTGTGTTCTACTGAAGAAACAAAGTCACCTACATCTTGGATGCCCTGGGGGTAAGCAGATAAACATCACATTTCCTCTGTACATAAACTTTAAAAAACAATCTTTTAATCTTTGACTTGAGGATGTAGGTTTAGTACATGACTAAGTTTACTGGGCAGTTAGACAGATGCTCACGTGGCTGTGTGTTGATGCTATATATAATGATGAGGGATGTGATAGACCTCATGCATCAGTAAGCAGTGCGGCTTCTTGCTGAATGTCATTTGGAATGAATGTCAAACAGCATACAGTCACCAAACCATGGAAATGAATGGACATGTCAACATATCACAGTGCTCATTTCACTCAGAGAGAGACAACAGACAAAGCTTATCCTAGCCACAACAACACTAATAAACATTTCTGAATGCATTTCATCTGTATAAATGAATTGACTTTTACATCAATGTTTTACACTTTTAAACAGGATCTATTCCAGCTATATAATAAAATCAAACATGTATTTTATTTCTTATGTCAAAAACTGATTTAAAAATAAATTTAAATTAATTTTAATTTTGAAACAGGGTTATTATTATATTTATGCATACATACACTTATTTTATTTCAGCTTTAACTTGACGTATAAGCAACTAATACTGAAATAAAAATAATAAAGACAAAATCATGCAACAAAAATGACACATTTTAACAAACTGAAAATGGAAAAATATAAAAATAAAAAATAAATATACAGTTAAAATAACAGTACCTCTATGATACTAAAATAACATTGCTTTGAAATAAATAATTTGCTTTGGATAAAAGCATCTGATAAATGATTAAATGTATATCAAATCTGTTTTTTTCCTTCTAAATAATTTAAAAGCTGGCATAAACTGAGCTTTGGTTACAGTCACAATTTTACATATTTGTGTGATGTGTCAAGTGTGTATTTACACACTGGCTGCACCTCTCAAACTAACTTGCTTTTTAAAACCTACAGCACAGAGAAAAAAACAGCCATTTTGGATGACAGCAATACACCATGCTAGCTCTCCCATCAGCTGCTCTGCTAGGTCAACAAACAGCCTGATCTTTCCCGAAGCCAACCGTCAATTACCACACAGACACATGGCCTTCTTGCTGTCTTAAATAAAGCGCCTGACACTCCCTGGAGTGACACGTATCAATACCAATCTGACAGCCCCTGTTGCCACCTCAGCCACAAAAGAGACAAGCTGCACCTGCCTCACCGTGGGACATGTGTCTGCTCGCCACTTCCCCCTGCAGAGAACACACACACACACAACCTCACTTCTCTTCCTGTGTTTGAGTGCCTTGTGCTATTTTCTGAAGCCCATTATTATATTCATTTCAGCATGGTGTCTGAGGCCTGTTGGTCTGGTACCTGAGGCTGCGGAGCCCGCTGCTGTACAGTGATTTGTCATGACATCCTGACAGAGAGCAGGGAGAGGGGACATGAGAGGAAAAGAACAAGGGCCGAGTCGAGCCGCTGCTGGCCCTGGTTCAGGGTGCTGCTGGGTGCCCCTCTCGCCCCACAGCTCGCGTCCCGGAGCCTGGTGTCACTATGACGGTGAGGAGCATCAGTCAGACCAGAGCTTCATCTGACTGGAGAGGATCAATCTCCCACCTTAATGCGAGCGGACATGGTAAAATATCCTTTAACACTGTGTGCTGCCCTCCCGCCCCTTTCTGAGTATCCAACTGCCTGATGATCTTCACAGTGGCAGCTCACACGCCAAATTGCTTCCTACATTTTTTGAGAAGTAATTTTGTATGAAATGCTATGCTAGTGTAACGTTAAGGCATAGGCGCACTTTTAATAAAACGGAAATTCTTCCTCTGCACTTTTCAGGCAAGTGTGTTCATGTAGATGCCTTCTTCTGGAGGCTACCAAAGACATTAAGAATAAAGCTCCTTGAAACAAAATTGACACCATAGTACAATAACGTTATTAGATGGTGGATGCACCAATATTAAAATACATGCCAATAGCGATAACCAAGGCCGATAACCAACAAATAGCTGATATTAATATTCTATGTATACTATTTTAAATAAATAAATACAAACATACATAAATCCATTCATTCATTCAAATGCTACAAGTGAAGGATAATCCACATTTAGGGGTGCAGTTCAATTTACATTGTTTATCAAAATTCCGCTTTTGAAATTCAGTGGTTCAATAGTAATCCATGTCATCAGGAGTTTTGAGTTAGGGTGAAAAATTTCCCCATGTACAATTTGTATCAGGTTCAAGTTGGTCATGCAAATATGCTGCACTGACTAACAGAAAGCTGCTTGGTTTGAAAGTGCCTCCTGTGTGGAAGGTGTTTCATGCATCGCTTAACTATTGACAAATTTCACACATTATTTCACTCATACCTTAAGTGTGCGTTAAACGATTTTAATGCACAATGCTTAGTTTATGCACCAAAATAGTTACGCACCAAAGAAAATAATGCTTGTTTACAAAGTTTAAAAACAATATTTGGCGTGGACTTTTTTTTTTTGCTGTTGTTGCCATTTTATATAATTAGATACAATAAAGTAGTGCTGTCAAACGATTAATCGCGATTGATCGCATCCAAAATAAAAGTTTTTGTTTACGTTATATATGTGTGTGTACTGTGTATATTTATTACGCATATATAAATACATACACATGCATGTATATATGTAAGAAATATATGTTATGTTTATATTTTAAATATATTCATATATAATATAAATTATATGAATATAAATATATACATGTAAATAATTTCGAAATATATACTGTGTGTGTGTGTATTTATATATGCATAATAAATGTACACAGTACACACACATATATTATGTAAACAAATACTTTTATTTTGGATGCGATTAATCGCTTGACCGCATTACAATAAAGTAATAAAACCATATGCCTGTACAGGTAGAGGCAATAAATAAATAAATTCAGACATTAGTTATCATAGTGATTTATTTATTTATTTTTAAAGGAGGATGAATATCATTAAACTTTTCCAGTCCTCTGATGAATTTCAGGCAGATTTCAATGACCTGACAGTACTGCACAACAGCTAAAGTCTGGTTTGAAACCAAAATTGAAAAATGAGTAATGAAGCCCATGAATGTAATGATAGGGATTGCGATGACTCTAATAGTATTAAACTGACAGCGAAGGCTAAATCCAAGGCAAGGCTTTGAGTCGCAATTACAAAAGCGCTCGCGCCTGACAGGGGCCTACAGACAGAGACCTTACACTTGAGAAGAAAGAGAAAATAATATCCTGGGGAATTATAATGGATGATCTCATGAGGTTTGGATATATGAAGGCAGGCCGGTGATGATGAGACGCTATTGTCGAAGTCCTCTCGGCCCCCTCTTAATGGATGGCTTTACTGAAAGTCTCCTCTCCCTAATTAATAAGACACATACAGTTTTCAGATGCAGGAGGAACGGAGCGGAGAAGATGAGGGGTGATTAACGACATAACACTCAAGCCGAAGAGGACATCTCCCCCCCCTTTTCATTCTCCCTCTCCTGACATCCACGGACCGTCGTCAGCGGCCTGCACATCCCCTGACAGGTGGAATAATAACAGTCATACATCACTGCTCCCGAAAAGTCCAATAACCTAAATCTTCACTTGCCACACAGCCCGAGACTCAATTACTTTATTGACATGTAATCTTCATAAGGGGAGAAATATTGAGCATGTAAGGTCAGTCGGTTATGAAGACGTATTATCATATTATCTGCATGGGGGTTGTAGGGGCGAGGACCTGACAAAGCTAATTATAATCGTACATGTTACCGGGCTCCAAGCGCATTATGTGCTTGGCTGCACAAGTGAGTCTGGGCAGAGGAAGGGAAGGACAGGGGGCGGCTGTCCAAATATAAGAAAGCCAGGATGTCCTTTTAAGGGCATCGCAACTAATGAAGTCAGATATTATCCAATATACGTCCAGCACGCTAATCTATCTCATTCATTCATATATCTATATCATAAAGGCCGAAAAATCTGCTGGATAAAGAAGGGATTGCCCATTGCATGGGATATTGGAGGATAATATTAGCTGTGCCATGCACATGTTGGACCAAAAAAAACAACAACAAAAAACGCTACCTTGAATAGAGCTTAAAGTTCAGCAAATATCAGTTGTGATTTGCGCAGTGACTTGAACAGTTGCACTGCCCAAATGTCACTGTTAGTTAGTGATTCTGGAAGCCGAGCTTGTGGCTCTCCACCCCTCCTTTCTCATCCCCAAGGTTATCTTAATATCAGCCGAGCCTCTGTGCTGGTCATCATCACCATATATTATGTCACATTCAGATAAACAGGCCTGTATATGAAAACCGAGGTGATATTTGGGATTGTCCTCCAGCCGAAAACGTTCCTCAGACTGCTACTTTTTACAGGACTAGATTTAATATCCTGAGAGTAGCACTCCCAGTTTTCTAGGGGAAAGCTATGGCTACTCTAAGGCATAAACACAAAGTATCGCCCTGAGTCACAACATGAACGGGGCAGCCGGGTCACTGGATATGAACATGCCTTTGCTCGCTTCCTTGCTGAGGGAGGAATTGCACTTCAGGACATGTGTGTTCATTCCGATGTGTTTTATTTCATGCCATTTTTGTCTTTTATTTGCTTCTTGCTTCCTGAGAACAAACCGTGTTACGCTTGTATCTCAGGCGATGCTGAATGGTAAAATAGTTTGCTGGAGGTGGTACAATTTCAAGCTGCTCTCAGGGGAGGCTGGTTAACAGAGGCTTAATGGTGTCAAGTGCAGAGGCGTATTTTAAGAGTATTTGAGAAGATCTGAGCTCTCGGAGACACGCATATACACTTCTGTTCAGAACTTTACACAGCCTTTGCACAATCTACAAGATGTCTATCACACACAACTATCGCATGGCTGCAAGCAGTCAGTGGAGATGCCCATGGAGGAAAAGCACAATATAAAGAACTGACGGCATGCGAACTGCTCACTTGTGCAAATTAAGTTATTATTTGCTGTGGAATACTGTGTAAATATTATGCAGCTTCTTCAGGGCAGTTCTTAATAAAATAAAATAAAACAAATACATATACAACACACATACAAATAATAATAATAATATTAATAATAATTGTATTATTATTATTATTGTAGTAGTAGTAGTAGTAGTAGCACCTTTCAGTAAGAACAAACTGTGACGACGAGTGAAGACTTTTACATTCTTACAATAGATTCCCATTTCAAATAAATAAATCTGTTTTCAACACTGATAATCATAAAAAATATATATTTCTTGAGCAACAAATCAGCATATTAGAACGATTTCTGAAGGATCACGTGACACTGAAGACTGGAGTAATCACAGGAATAAATTTAAATATATAAAAATTTAATTTACATTATTAATTTAATATATAATTAATTGCAAAACAGTATTTTTTAATTGAAATATACATTTGAATATTTCACAATATTACTGTTTTGTTACTGATCAAATAATTTCAGCCTTGGTTTTGTCATATTCCTTGCAGAATCTATAAATTATTTAGCATATTTACCATAAAGCATATAAAATCTTTCAATATATAAATATATCTTTTACTTAAAATAACATAGATTTCGCAAGTATTATGCAAATTTATGAGAAAAGAAGGGCATATTACAACTTTATAAATACATTTTGCACCACAAATCATTTCAGTGACCCACGTCGAGGCCAAACTCTAAATTAAAACCATCTCTCTGCAGTTATTCTCTAAATTCACAAATGTGTGCTGGTTAGGAACAAAATAACTCTATTTGAAGCAGATATTATCTAATACAGCTCATTAGCAGAAGCTACAGTGCAGTTTACAACAGAACATGAAGCTACCAAATCCTTTGTGCAAATCCATTTTGTTCACTAAATGACAGTCCAATAAATGACTTCTGGAGATCAGAGAATCCATCAAACTGAGCACGACGACAGCAGCAGAACTTGATCCTGACATCTTACATTGGCTAGGTGACCTGAAGTTGAGTGCTTAAACCAGCAGCGAGACTGAAGAGGCATGATTTCCAAGGGAAATGAGGAAAGTACTCATTCAAATGACAGCAATCTGGAATTCATTTCAGTGTCTGACCTCTATGACTCAGTCAACTCAACAGTCTTACAGCGACACAACATGTCAGGAATGATCACCCAATCAAATTATGACAGTAAAACAATGTGTCCGCTTACATTAATATGATGGGGAAACCTGCTCTCTTTTGTTCCACTTCATGAGCAAATCATTTTGACAGATTAAAAAGTTGCCTGAGATGCAAAGCCTTGTTTGACCTAGTTATCCGTTTATTTTCAGAACCATTTCGACCGACCCTACAATTATTCCAGCTGAAATGTTAAATATGCTTAAGGAGTGAACGGCACAGCTCAAAGTACCTGACCTCAGCTGACTTTGATCAATTATGACATTAAGTTCAAGTGCCTGCTCAAATTTGGCCAAAAGTCCTGCTCCACTTTGGAGCGAGCCATCAACCGCAGTAAATGTCAAATTCTCATCAGTTTGCGCTCTCAGTCTCTGACAGAGATGATCCACCCGCTCTGAGGCTGCTGCGTGGCAGTGAACGCTAACTGTCCGTTTCCCAGCATTCACGTGGAATAAATGATGTGCTAGGTCATTAACTTGAGCTACGCTGATCCTCTCGTAATAGGCCGTGTTCAAACATCAGAGTGGGCGGGGGTGTCTCGTGACGCTGTGCTGAGGTTCAGTTGACAACAAATCAGTAAATTCACCAGGGAGCAAGAACACAGTTTTGACAACAGTCCAATGGAGCTTGCTGTAAATGACAGATGAGTTCGGTCCCTTCCACCACAATGATTTCATCCCAAGAAATCTGTGGATCGAATGGGGGAACGGAGGTCACAGGTTACTGTGTGTCAGTCATTGTCTCGAATTGCTTATTAAAGCATCACTGCGCTTTGTTCTTTATGCTAATGGATCAATGACAATAAAAGAACTTCTGCGTCATTTTCAAGAAAAGTTTAATGACACAACACACCCACAACCGTGAAAAAGTTTCTTATGTTCACCAAGCATTGTTTATTTGATCAAAAATACAAAAAACACTAATTTTGTGAAATATTATTATAAATTAAAATAGCTGTTTTCTATTTAAATATATTTTAAAATGTAATTTATCCCTGTGATTTTAAAGCTGAATTATCAGCATCATTACTCCAGTCTTTAGTGTCACATTATCCTTCAAAAATCATTCAATGCTGATTTGCTGCTCAAAAAAAACAAACATTTATTTTTATTATTAATGTTGAAAACAGTTGTGCTGCTTTGTAAATATTTTAAACAGAAAGCTTTTGTATATGTAAGTCTCTCGTTTTTGGGGAGCTGCACAAACGTGACATTTTACAACCTGAATTAGTCTTACCTTGTCATATAAAAGTCAAATTATCTGATATTTTAAGAAACGTATTGATCTTAACACAGTCAAGAGAATATGCAAGAGTCCCTGCATATTGCATATTGTATAATGTAATTTGTTTTTCCAATTATGATTATTACCACCACTACTACTAGAAATAAAAGATTAAAGTTTGCTTTTCAAAAAAAGTAATTTCACATCAGAACAGTTGCATCACCCTGACATGTTTAACTTTGTCACCTCAAAAAATAGTAAATTATGACATGTTCTTGCTCATAGTAGAAGTATATCCAAATCGTTGTATAGATGAATTGCATTTTTGAAAGTGCATTTTTGAAAGTGCATTTTTGCCATTTGTGTAGAGGATTGAACAGACATCTTTCATAACATGTTTTCATCCATCACCGATGATTAATAAGCCTGAAAAACACATGATACATAATTAAAATAGAATAAATGGAAGCTGTCACCGAATTAATTGCTATCATTTGTAAATTGATTGTATATTGAATCACACTAACAAACGCAAATGCTGCCAAAAAAGGCCTTGCTATGAATAATAATGAATAATAAATAGTTCCAGCATGTATCTTCCACGGTTCTGAATTATAACTCTTCAGTGTGTTTTTCTCTTCCTGCAAGCAGTATTTGTCTTCATAAAGTTTTCCATTGGCCCGTCACATGATCATTATAATGCAATCAGGGCTCATTGTGCACAGATCAGTTTCGCCATCAAAAAGACAAGTTGCTCAACATCTGCCAGGACTCGGTGTCTCAGCATCTGAGAGGGTTGAGGAACCCCCTGACATGAACACCATCCATATCAACCTAAGCAAGAGAAGGGAAATTCGAGGACCCCACATCGATCCCACCATAAAAATATCCAAACCATATGGCTTGCCTCTTCCCTCATAAATTACCATGATAAAGTCCTGGGGTTCGAGACTGTGAAAGCCACGCTAACCTGCTCTAAACTCTTGGCAGGACTAAAAGCACACAGGAAATACTATCCTGCATCTCAGATGTCCCAAACTCAAGTCACAAATCACGCACAAATGAATAATGCTTAGACTGCATTAGCAATCACTTTTAAAGCTGATTAGAACGCAGGCATGGGGTATCCATTTGTATGATATATTTGCACGACTGGGAAGCAGACCAAAGCCCCAAGTACCGCAAGTATGTTATTGCGAATGGGCTGGGCAGGCTGGCTTGAATTCGTGTCCTTGTCCATCACGCTGACACATTCTCCGTCCTGAGGTATCGCTTAACGCTCGCCGGTGTTTCTTTTGTGCGTGTATTAATAGATCATCCAGGAGGGACTGCTTCATCACGGGTGCTGTAATTTTAGGAGGCGAAGCCGTACTGATTAAAGACTCTAAAGCGATGACATAGCGGCTTTAGCAGTGAATTAAGTGCTACTGGCTAATGCTAAAGAATTTGGGTTGAAAATACCACTTGTAGACAGAAATTAGAGAGTTATCAAGACTGTGCTGTATCACACCTTTACATAATGTTATGGCTAATGTAATGGATAATGAATGCAGTGCAATTAGTGCGTTATATTTTTGAAGAAAAAAAAAATACTGCGGTGATACTACGCTGATGTGATAGTACGCTGATGTGATTCCATGGTTACATATGGTACTTGGATATATTCCATGAGAATAACATGGAATTGTGACAAAAAATGCTTTGTTTTGATTACATTAAAATATATATAATAAAAAATAAATGTATTTATTGATTTATTTTTTACAAAAAAAGCCGAATTTTCAGCAGCCATTACTCCAGTCTTACATACTCCAATGTCACATAATCCTTCAGATATCATTGTAATATGACGATTTGGTGTTCAAGAAATATTTCTTATTATTATCAATGTTGAAAACAGTTGTGCTGCTGAGAACAGCATTTATTTGAAATGGAAAACTTTTCTAATATTTGATCAATTCAACACATCTCTGCTGAATAAAATAATACACAAAAAACTCCACTAAAAGTCCACTTATAGCAAGAACCTCACACATGTACAAAAACGGACCATCTGACTGGCATATATAAAGCAACCAACCAGATTTAAGAACATATTTAATTAACAGTTCCACTCATGGATATATAGTTAAGTGCCTTACACACACACACACACACAATCTGGTGACTAGTTCTTCCAACATCAACCTTGTTTCCAGACAGACTGATAAAAGAATCAGAGTGCCTTCACTCACAAAAGTTGTGTAAAACCAGCCAGTCAGATTAGAGATGAGCCTATGTTTGGAGGGACTTCTTAAAAGGCCATTTTAATTCATAAACACTACAGCAGGCTTTTTAGAGCAGTTTTCTTTGAGCATCCCAAGTAGCATAGCTACCATTAGATATTAACATGCCTTATTAACTTGAATCATTAAAAAGAAATGATCTCTCGCTTTCATATTCCAGTGACTGCACCAAAGTACAAACAAATATGTTAAATGATATTAAAATAAACAACGCCATCTCGACAGCATCATGTTGAAACCCTTCTCCACATTTCAACGGTGCCTTCAGAGACTCATTCCACTACATCAAACAGCAAAGTATAAGAGGAAAAAGGAAAGAAAGACAAAGAAAAAAAACAATGGTGTTGATGACACAACCTCAAATCCAACACAAACAGAATTATTCAACGAAAGCAGTGCCATCTCATATGGAGATAATGACACTGAAGACAGAGAAGCCATCTCAGAACGGTTCGGGATGCCAAGCCCAAGTTCAGCTGTTGAAACTGTCAGGGAAGTTAAGTCTGTCCTGGTGTTTTAATCTACCCTGCTCTGAAGAAAGAAAGAGAGAGAGAGAGAGAGAGAGAGAGAGAGAGGGGGGTGCGTTCCAGGCTCGGTGATAAACAGGACTCATGACTGCCTCATGGAAGAATCCGATCCCATCTCTGTGTTCTTTTCTCTCTCGCTCTGATAGACGGTGAAGAATGGCTGGAACGGCCTGGCTCTTCCTCTGTCTTCCTCCATTAATCTCCATCTCCAGACTAATGGATATTCATGCTCCTGTGCCAAAGCAGTCCTGGGAGGCCCACTGCAACCTCTTGAGAGAAATCACATAATATCATCTCTCTCCGACAAAGGAAACAAAAGCAGTCCTCACAAAGAGAGGTCCAAAAAACAGCCCCTGGCAGCTCCTATACAAACCTACAGGCCTGTAGGAGTCAACTTAAGGCAGCAGTCTCCTACAGATGGATTGAAAGCCATTACAAGCAATTAATCAGGGCTGTATAAGACCAAGGATATCCAAAGCAGATGTATGGAAGTTACATCAAATGACTAATACGAATCAATATCGTACTGACCTTTTTTTCCATCCATTATGTTTTGGCACCTGATCTGAGGAGAGCCGAGGTGTAAATCTGAAAGTCAATATAAACTTGCGTGATGGCCATTCATGTTTTATAGGAGCTCATTACTTAGCTGTAGCTGGAATTATAGGTGCCTTTTATAAAGGGGCTTTAAATGGCCGCAAAACACCCCAAACCCATTATACAGAGATCCTAAACACCTCATCAGTGCTGGAAAAGCCTTTGGATCATAACACTGTCACGCAGCAAAAATATCCGTAAGACAGTTCTCTCCCTTATCCAGATCAATTGAAAACACATGTCAGCCATTTGGCCAAGAACTATGTAAGGGAATAAACACACGGCATTCTCTTCAGGAATGAAGCAATGGATTTCATATTCCATTCTTTCTTATTAAGGCACGAGCATAACCCTGTGGTCAACAAATTTATGATTTGTAGAAAATAAAATAGCTACTCTCAGATTTACTATTGGCTCTGTTCCAAAATGTACTGAGCTGTCTACAGTACATAGGCAACACATTTCAGCATCATAGGTATCCACCTAATGTGAAACCGGTTTCAAAAGGTAGCACTCATATTTATGCTGCCTAAAACATCAATTACACTGTATAATTAATAGGGATGTGCAAACATTAAAATTCTGGCTGAAACTGATAAATTGTTAATTATTTTCATGTTATTGTACAAATTCACAGTGATCTTACAAATGAACTTAAAGCATATGTTAGATGACGGCAAAGGTAATCTAATATGGGAATATCAGCCAGCTAATAACCAATATGGTATTGATATATCATGCATTCCTAATAATTATTTCAATACTGAAAGTACAGTGCAACTATATTCATGCAATTTTAGGATATACAGTATACCATTTCTGTGCATAAAGTACATTCGCAGTGCTTACTAAAAAAACAAACAAAAAAACAATCTGTCATAACCAGTCTCCTAAAAATACCAATAAGACAGCCAATAAATCAGGATTCCAAAATCCCCATCAAAATGTCAGCATAATGCCTGACAGGGCCAAAGTTTGGAGCTGGTTTGAGTATAACACTCATCAAGGGAAAAACATTACTGTTACAACCATCACGAGAGATCCTTTAGAATCTCATTGAGCATACAAGCACTTTTCCAATATCAAATGCTAAAGTTGCATTCAAGGATCGACACACACTGTCTGGGAGTGAGAATGGCGGCTCAACAAGCTTACCATGAAGTTTGGCCTGCAGGATTCAGTTATATGCAGTTTGCACACATGCAAACTCATGCTCAGAAAACGGCAGAGGAACAACTGCTCGACAGGCCATAATTAAGAGGCAACTCTGCCAAAGGCAAAGCTTGGGGCTATTGCATATCCATTGGGCTGTAAAACGAGACAAGCAATAGCACATCACCAACACCAATCAAATTTATCTCAATTACACAGGATTGCTGGCATAAATATCTCTGTCTAGGGCTGTATGTTAAACATGGCATTTTAGCTAAACAATGGGGCTGCGGATCCAGACTTCGGTAATTGAGTGATGCACACTATCCAGATGTAAGTTAATGGAGGGTAGGCAGACAACAATAAATCAGGATTCCAAAATCCCCATCAAAATGTCAGCATAATGCCTGACAGGGCCAAAGTTTGGAGCTGGTTTGAGTATAACACTCATCAAGGGAAAAACATTACTGTTACAACCATCACGAGAGATCCTTTAGAATCTCATTGAGCATACAAGCACTTTTCCAATATCAAATGCTAAAGTTGCATTCAAGGATCGACACACACTGTCTGGGAGTGAGAATGGCGGCTCAACAAGCTTACCATGAAGTTTGGCCTGCAGGATTCAGTTATATGCAGTTTGCACACATGCAAACTCATGCTCAGAAAACGGCAGAGGAACAACTGCTCGACAGGCCATAATTAAGAGGCAACTCTGCCAAAGGCAAAGCTTGGGGCTATTGCATATCCATTGGGCTGTAAAACGAGACAAGCAATAGCACATCACCAACACCAATCAAATTTATCTCAATTACACAGGATTGCTGGCATAAATATCTCTGTCTAGGGCTGTATGTTAAACATGGCATTTTAGCTAAACAATGGGGCTGCGGATCCAGACTTCGGTAATTGAGTGATGCACACTATCCAGATGTAAGTTAATGGAGGGTAGGCAGACAAACAGCAGGTGTAATTCTCTCTCAGTCCTGCTGAGCTCTAAAAGTCAGTGCTTAGCACCCACTGCTCCATCATCTGGCCTCTCCCAGCCTCTGTGACAGCACATTTGTCATCATTTTCACATTTTGGGCAAGTAATGTACTGTTTTAATGGCGCCCTCTGAGCGGTTCCAGATGTTTGTTTATTTGTTGTGCCACGACTGTAAAGTCGTTTATTCTTCATATGCAGTCCCGTTTCAAGGCTACAAATCAGCGGCGACGTAATGACGGCAAACTGTAGGTGGAAAAAAAGTGCATGGTCCCTGGGGGGTCTTCAGTTAAGATTTTCTCTTTGAAGGCTGCCTGCCTCAAGGGTTTAGTTGTGTGCCATTTAAAATACAGTCAACTCAGCTGGAGCAGGGCCCAGAATAGGAGCATATAAAGGCGGCGCGCACACGGCTGATGGAGGAGTACGGTTTCACCCTCGACGGCCTCTGCTTCGCTCACCACGGTGAAGATGAATGATGGGAATTCAAAAGTGGTGGTTGCTGCTTCAAAATGTCCAGAGACATATATGAGGATTTGTATATTTTCCATTTCAATTATGTATGAAGTTCCAGGGCAGTTGTGTGACCTGTCGTGATGATTGTTATTAATATGGCTATCTAGAATGTGACAGCGGTGAATGCGGTGACTCCACTTTATTTTTGTATGTATTTGTGCCTGTGGAAAGACAAACGTTGTCTCATGTAGCTTGGTTTAGAGCTGGAGCTTTATATTTAAAGCAACAGTTCACACAAAAACAAAACAAAACAAAAAGTAGCATATATTAGGGTTGCACAATTAGGGTTTTAAAAAAAGTGATTTTTTTTCCTGATAAAATTGGCGATTGCAATTTAAAATTATAATGGGGAAAAAGGTATTTGGTTTGCTGTGTTTGTTTGTAGGGATGCACAATAAATCAGTATAATAATAATAATAATATTCAAAATATCAATGCTTCTACAAATATGAAATAATGATATTTATTAATATAACAAATTATTTTTAATACATTTATAGTTTATTAAAATAAAATAAAAAATATGAAATAGAAAAAAAAAATTTAATAAAAAAATATTTAATAAAAACAAATTGCAATCCTAGCATTCATGGCTATCTTAATGGAGCCCTTAAATGCACATATTTTATATGTTCATATTCACTTAAAGCCTTTTATCTTCCAAATTTGACTCCAAATTTGGAATTTGACAGAACCATCATTGTCTGTAAATACAATTGTTGAGGGAAGATTTTTTCTTTGGAAAAACAAACAGGTTTAGAAGGGCAAGAGGATGCGTATATCATTTTTGGATGAGCTGTTTCTTTAAGACGACGTTTGTCTCTTGAAAGGAACTTTGGGCTAGGTTCAGACTGGTTTAAAGTTGGTGGGAGCTGACAGCAGCGTTACTTCCTGCGGCCATGCTCTCCACCCCCCCTCCGTCTCCAGACTCTCATGGTTCTCCGTGTCACGCCAGGCCTGCCACATAGCCTCCTTTCTTAGCTTCTGCTATTCCCTCTTCCATTTCTCTCCTCTGAGCCTCTCCTGTCTGCTCGCTGTTTGTCCACTTCCCAATTTTCCCCCAAAACAGCAGACAAGGGTCTTATAACCCAAAGCCAAGACCTCCCATGCAATGCATATAGCTGGTCCTCCCTCTTCCCTCCTCAGACCTTCTGTCTGCTGTAATTACCCATGGCACCTTGGCTCTGGGGGCCTGGCACAGGTGACATCAATTGTAAAAATATTGAGAAAAGGTAGAGTGGGTCCCTGTTTGAGACAGCCTGCTGTCATAGACGCTGCTAATCCTGCCGGCCACCGCAAGGCAGCAAGTAACATATAGCAAACATGATGGGACTAAGCTTTTATCTATGGAAGCATGCCCTAATTTCAGCCATTCTACTGCATAAAACTATAATACTGTATGTATATATTGCATATATTGTAAAATATCTCTATACACCAAAGGTGACAAGAGTTATTTCAGATCTCTCAGACATCTGCCTATACTGTTTCTACTGTGTACTATAAATATATATATATATATATATATATATATACACACACATATATACACACACAC
>NW_015635763.1:687082-734065 GCF_001515625.1 Sinocyclocheilus rhinocerous | reverse complement strand
TGGCACAGGGAAAAAGTATTGAACACGCTTACTGAAATGTATTTAATACTTTGTACAAAAGCCTTTGTTGTTAATGACAGCTTCGAGACTCGAAACTAGTCATATGCTCAGGTGTATGATGTGCAGTGTCATTTGACCTCAAAACATGGTGTGTATTATGGCATCCAAAGAGTTTAATTTTGGTCTCATTTGACCAGACTATATTCTCCCAGTATTTCACATGCCTATTTTGAGTGGAAGCAGAAAACACACACACATATATATATATATATATATATACACACACACACAGCGGGTAAAGATGTTGGTAACAAGCAATCCATACATACAAAGAAAACAATACAAATAAGTTCAGAAATTAAGTTCTGTGTAATATATTGGAATGACCCAGGGAAAAAGTATTGAACACGTTTACTGAAATGTATTTAATACTTTGTACAAAAGCCTTTGTTGTTAATGACAGCTTCGAGACTCGAAACTAGTCATATGCTCAGGTGTAATTTTGGCCCATTCTTCTACACAAACAGTCTTCAAATCTTGAAGGTTCCATGGGTCTCCTTCTATGAACTCTGATCTTTTAAATCAATAAATCCACTGCTCTCTTGTCTCCTCTGAGGCTGGGACTGTAAATAGTGTTATGTGCTCGTCTGTGCAGACAAAGGCAGAACAGTTAGCATGTTTTTTTCAAACTTTCGTCATGGCATTAGAACTGTACGCTGTTGTCGCTTGCGAAAACACAATAACGGCGCCGTGGGTGTAAACTTACAGATTATGGGGCGGTAATATTATAATGAGATCCCTTTGCCACGTCAGCAAGGGAGCGAAATCAGATGCGCTCGTTTTTTCAGACGCTTGCAGAAAAAGGCTTACCAAAACAAAGTTACTGGGTTAATCTTTTTCACGTTTCCTTGGTTGGTAGATGCACTGGGGACCAGATTATAGCACTTAAAACCTGGAAAAGTCAGATTTTCATGACATGTCACCTTTAAGAGCAAAATACTACAATATATAAGCAGGCAGTAATTGCACTGCATTGTGATTACACAGACGCCCCATGAATTATCAGCAATCCAAACACAATGCTCGACTTCCACTGACAGTGTCTTGGAGGTGAACTGCATCTTTTAGTGTCATGGCTATTCTATTAAAGCATTTTCATGGCACAGCCAAAGGTGAGTTTTAGTAAAGAGTTACAGTGTCAGAGCCGATGCATTAAGCAAATAGAATAGGCAATAAGTCAAGATAAATAAAAATGGCACGATAAAGGCAGAGGAATAAAACGAGGCGAAGGACAAAGATGAGGGCTTGTGTTATCTAACGCTGCAGTACAGTATCGTAAAAATAACAAATGGAGAGTGTCAGCTCGCCCAAATCTAAGAGGGAGAAAAAATATTTCATATGTCAGCTCCGTTCACCTTTTAATGGACTATTCTCAAGCAGCATGATTTTGACAAAGCACTGGGCTTTCCTCTACATCACTTGAGAGGTGCAGGTCAGCCTTTGTGAAATAGATCTGTCCTTGGTGGGGGGCTGAGAGGCACACAGCTGACCTCGCATGAAAGTACCACCGCTGTGGCCGTGACATAAAAACAGCACTTTGCATTGCACAGACAAAAGAGCATGATAAATGTGGCCTGCGTGAAAGAGTCCAGCACATCAGAAACATCTCTTCTGCACAGCTTCTATTAGCAATGGAGGGTGCGCTTGTTTAGATACCTGCCATGCAATTGTCACTTTTTTTGTCTAAATAACACTACCTTTGTGGTTCCGGACGTCTTTGGATCCTCGTGGCAGCGGGGTGTATGGCGTAGTGGTGGATTCGGATCTCACATCACTGGCGGTGTCCTGAAAGAACAAGAGTTTGGACAAACATAAATTCAGCGTGCTCAGTTTACACACCTGCGAACATTTATAACGTCTCCAACGATTCATTATCCAGCACAGACAGGAGAAATGTTGGTTATTGACTTCTGCATGCAATGATCCTAATTGAGTTAAATGAAAAGAACTCATTTGTCACGAGCAATCTAGAATATTTTCCCAGAATGATGACACAAAAGGGAGAGAGAATGGAAAGGCACGGTGGAGTGAGAGACAACCGAAGAATGCGGGTGAGATTTCACTTCCACGACTGACTGTCTAAATGCCATAAATTTTATCAGCACCGAGGAGAGGAAATGTTAGGAGCGGCGTTCTTATTTTATCTGGGGCACAGGACGAGGGCAACTTTCATTATTTTGCAGGGAGAGGAGTGAAAGGTGAGGACGGGCCCTGGCTTTGATTACCTGTCCCCTGCCTGTTTAAGAGAGGGGGCCACCAGGGGAAGGGCCCCAGTCACCATTCAGCCATGAAGAGCCCCGCGGGTCAGGCCCGGGTCAGCCTGCCACTCACTAACACACGCTGTTGTGTGTTGACCATCTAACAGGTGGCATGAAATTACTGCTCTCCAAAGGCCAGACCTGAGTTTAAGTAAACTCATCTCTCACTGGCCGACCTTAAAAATACAAATATATTCACATAAAGGCCACCGCATAGACAGACAGAACAGGGGAAGAGCTGGAGTGAATACAGATGGCCTGTGTGCTTCTGGTAGGTCAGTGTTGTTTTCTATCTCCTTTGTCTTCTTTCAAGGACCAAAAACACAGTATGTGTTGATATCTGATGCCTTTGAGAAAATATTCTGCTCTTCCGCAGGCAGGAATTCTCAGAGCATTTAATCACTGTGAGGGCTAAAATTACAAATAAACAGAGTAGAGGTGGCCTATTTTGATTTAATTCATTGAAAACACTCGGCTTAGTGCTGAGAACGAATTATTCATATACCATTCAAAGGTTTGGGGTCGGTACGAATTTTGTTTTTGTTTTTAATGTTTTTGAAAGAAGTCACTTACACTCACCAAGGCTGCATTTGCACTTACAATTTTTTCTATTTGAATATGTTTTCAAATGTAATTTATTTCTGTGATGGCAAAGCTAAATTTTCTGCATCATTACTTCAGTTTTCAGTGTCACATGATCCTTCAGAAAGCTGATTTGCTGCTCAAGAAACATTTCTTATAATCAATGCTGAAAACAGTTGTGCTGCTTCGTATTTTTCAGGATTCTTTAAAGAATGTGTGAGTGGCATTGATTGATTGATTGATTTTTTTTGTTGAATAAAAGTATTAATATTAAGTGTTTTATATTAAGCAAAAACAATATAAAATAAAGTTGACTGAAATTTAAAGTGCAAATACAGCAATATTTATGATAGACACTAATGTATAATAAAACATTCCAAAACACTCTTCCAAAGGTTACTATCTGCAAGCTGTTTATAGTTGCCAAGCAACAGAAAATGGAGAAAATGTTTTCTTTTAAAACGTATTACTTTTCCCCCCGTTGTTGTTATCACATGACTAATTATCGTCCTAATTACACAAATCCAGTGGGGTGCAGCTGCATCAGGCTTTCCGAGTACGTCAGCAGTTTCCTTGTTACCATTTCAATCTCCTCTGGCCATTTGGCTTTAATATCCTAAAGCAGCATTTTTAGTGTCAGCTTCAGTCCGCCCTTGCTAATTTCCTCTGGACCTGACAGATCAGAGGCCTTCCCCACAAACAGCCCTGTCCCGGCCACAAAGCCGCTCATAATCCTGCTGCTTGTCTACAATTAATCTTCCCAGTTGCCACATTATTAACACCACCACCCACAGACAGGGGCCGGCTATGCCCCACCGGACACAGAGCACCCCCCCTCCGGCCAAGCGGCCAGGCACGTCAATCACATGCCATGCGCAAAAGTCGCCTGCTGTCAACATCAGAGATACCCCCTCTCTCCTAACCATCCCACTCCTCCCGGGCCAAGTCCACTGATCAAACACCCCCACCCTGGAAGAAGATTAATCAGAGCCCTCCCTCCACTTCCTCCCCTCCCATCCACTCCTCTCTTTCTCTTTATTCAATGAGCCATCCTTGAGATGAGAAAGAGGCCTGCCTCATAATGGGAATCCTGGCAGAAAAAAAAAAGTTCAAGGAAAACTCTGTTTGAATGCCAGCTGTTATCTTGGAAAAAAAAGGGCAGGCGGACAAGAGCCTTGCTTTGATCGGCATCCTTAAGATTTTACACAAACATAATCACAAGCCAAGGGGTCACCCTTTGAATTCATTCAGTCTGGGAGCTTTGAGCACGCACAGGCAGTTAAGAGCTTCTCCTTTCACAAAGCACTTTGTTTTTAGTTGCTTTTAAAAGATATGCATCACTATCCATCAAATAAATGGCAACGTGTGTGCTCTGATCTGCCCGTCTATATTGAAGGATAATTCAGTGGCCCTAAAAGGTATTTGGACAGTTAAAAATATCTGAATGTTATTGCATTTAATAAAATATCAAAGCAAGTGCCACCTGCAAAAAACATATTTATATCTACCTGCAATTTATATAAAAAACTAAACTACTAAAATTCTTCTGAACTATTTTTGAATTACCGTTAAGCAACGGGCATTGCAGAGATTTGTAGTAAAAGTATGAAGCCAGTTAAGCATAAAGTTCACACAGATGACCTAGTAGAACAACCACAGGTGTAGTTCATCACACTAACTTTATACGAACAGAAAGTGTTTGAATACATCTAGCCTGAGTTTTGAATGTATGTTATATCATTTCATATAACAAACTTTTTTCTTTCCAACTTACTTGCTTGAAAGTGTTCTTGTGTGAACTATCTTTAAAATAAATGCTATCTGATTATATATTTTCTATTAATTAAATGACATTCATACATTTTTAAGTGTGGTTTAAATCTCTAAGGGTTAGGTAGTATGAATATATATATATATATATATATATATATATACTTAAAATAGAAATACATGAAAAATATTTATATAAATAAATACATAAAAAAAGCTGCAACTGAAGCAGGGGCGTCATGTACTCATCATTTTTGAGAGGGCACATTGGGGGGACACACAATAGCACTGAATAACTGCTATAGGCTTGTGTTTTATTAATTTTGTTCCTTTTTATTCTAAATATTCCCAAAACGTGTTACCTATATCAGGAAATATCTCGAATCTCAAATATGTGTAAGTAAATGCGTTTTGCACCTTTATAGATTATGTTATTTAATCAATAAATGGTGATGGGCAAAGTAGACTAGTGTAATCTATTAACTACACATAAAAACTTGACATTTTACTTAAGTACCAGATATGGGTGTCATGCCATAAAATATTTTTAATACGGCTGACTTTGTATTTAATGTGAATTTAATAACAATATTGTAAGTTACTAATTATAACACTTTCATTTTACACAGAGCAAAGAACATTTACATTATCAAAGAACATTTTCATTGTCTAGCATAGAGTTCAGGCACTCTCAAAAACTCCCATTAAAATCACTGAAGCTGTTTACACTGTGAAATGAATATCTTACTTACATTCGTACGCACATCTGCACTTTGTTGTGACAAGAGAATTTGCCAGAAAGAGGTATTCAGTCAGCGAGCAAGTGAACAAAACTGAATTGAAAAACTGAACTCATCTGAACTTTTCTGATTGGCCATTGCATTCATAAGCTCAACAGAATCGTGTGTGATTGGTTATTATGTGCAGTGCTGTAAAAACGCATCTGTACCTGGCTCAGCGGCTGCCAGCAAACGCAGATTTGAATTTAGCAGCTGGTGATGAAAGTTCTAATCACACCGGTGTGATTGTATCAAATATAAAAAATATTATTCTGCTATTTTTTGTCTTTTGGAAGCTGCATTAAAAATCCACTTGGCTCAGAAATCTGAGGGGGCTCACTTTGAATGGGCATGACGCCTCTGAACTGAAGGTTGCTCAGGTTGCCTTTGAGACTTCAATTCATTATGAGTCTAAACAGAAGGATGGCTGACAGAGAGAGAAAACATGCAGTCTAGATGAAAGTATCTTCAGATGCAGTTATGCCACTGAGCCACGAGGAGAAAGTAAGAACCTTCACTCATCCAACTGCTCAGATGAATATCCATCAAGGCCAAAATCCAGCCGCACTGATTCAGAGAAATATGGACCACATGGTGCGGTAACTTTGGGAGGTCTTTGCGGAGTGGCAGCAGCTAACTATGCATCCTTCTGAGATGTAGTAAAACAACATCCGGAGTCAAATGCCAAGACATATTCTCCAGTCTCAACACTGGAGCTCTCATTCATTCTACCTACCTTCCTTTCTTTTGTTTGTTCTCTTTCTTGCTTTCTTTCTCACCACCCACCCACTCACACGCTCTCTCTCTCACACACACACACCCGTGTGACGGCGCACACTTACTTCCTGCACTGGTCAGATGGGGGCGCTGCAGCGTCAGGTTTGCATAAGCCTCTCGTCTCAGCATGCCGAGCTCTTGTTCTCCAGGACCTGGGCATATGCTGCCTGCTCACATCATTATTGTCTTTATACACTGAGTAATCACTACACTTTATGATAATGCAGCAGAAATTTACAAGCTGGAGAAAGAAAAAAGTCTCTAATAATGGCATTAACAGAGAAAGCCACAGCAGCTCTCAGCCCAACAGGGGCTCTGCACTCAAAGGGAGGACTGCTTGCTGAAAATGTCACAGTGAAATATGACTCGTCTCCTGGATTATACATCATACTCATGCCCCCTCTTCCATTCGCATGTCCTTTTTTCTCCCCCGCAAATAAATGACGAAAAATCCAGCCATTTGTGATTATCAACTCCAAACAAATCTCCACCCCAGAGAGTGGGAAGAGGTGAACGGGTGGCTAAGATGCAGTTAACGCTATGATTTGGTTTCGTGCGAACCCCCAAAGCTGGAGAGATCCCTCGCCAAAACATCAAGAGTCGAGCGTGCCTAGCGCAACTCGCAGCACGTCTCATCCTTACCAGGCCTGATCAGGGCTACAATCTAATTACCAGCGCCACAAAAGAGATATACAGAGATAGAGTGAGACAGACAGAGGGAGAGAGAAAGAGAGGCAAAGATCAGTGTAAACACCAGTGCTTTTTATCTCCTTATATATCTGGACAAGAAGACAAAGTGCTAAAACGAAATAAATGTGGCCTGACAGCCACTTCAAAGAGTTCAGCCAGGGGTTTACTGCTACTTAAGGCGCAGGAATGTTGTTGCTAAGCATCAGCCTACAACCTATCAGGCCCAACAGAAGGGCCTGCTTTCCCTTTAAGAGCGAGCGAGCGAGAGAAAAAGTGGAAATTCGACAGTAACGGGAGGCTTGGGATTCAAGGAGATTTTGTAGCTTAAAGCAATTGTTAGAAGAAACAAGCTCTCTGTTTTGTTTTCTCTTGACACCATTTCAGCTTTTTGTGCTTGCAAAAGACATGTAGTAAAATGTTTTTTTATATGTTTTCTCTCTGGGTCTGTAACGAGAGAAAAAAATGTTTTCTGTGGGTATGAAACTTTCCTTGTCTTTCGCAAGACTCCTTTTTTTCTGATGAGCCGAAGATCAGAGGGAAAACAAACATCTTTGTGTGTATTTAAGTCAATGAAATGTCGGTCTGATTTTCTGTTTGTACTTATTAAGCTCATTTAATCGTGATATGCTTTGCATAAATCGTGTATATATACGGGTCAGACCTATAAATTATATTTGAAGCGCAGACTGCGATTATATGCAGTATAAATGTCACGCTGAGAGCGGGAAAGCGTTCGGGGTGCCAATCACTGAAGAAGCACTTTAATGCTTTTGACCTTCATAATTGTCTCTCAGATGTGTGGCAGTAATGTGTTTTAAATGGCTGTAGTGTGCATAAAACTGTATTAATTCTGTTTTCTTAGGTAATGACTAGAAAGTGAAGGCTAGATGTAATGGTGCCTGCCCTCCAAGGGCTTTAAGAGTCTTTTCTGTGGTGTGAGCACAGTGTGAGCTGCATTGAGCAAGTATTTAATGATTTACCAGTTCTACTTCAATGCACTTGTGCTACGTAAGTGTATCATATGATCAGTGATCACAAGTGAAACAGCTTTTGCCTCAAGCATATACCCAAATTCTCTCCGGAGACGGGAGTTTATGTACAGCTCGGCTTTAAAAAGTAAAGGTTTAGGCACAACAGGAAGTTAATCACCTATATCAGTGGTTCCCAAACCTGTCCTGGAGGCACCCCTGCCCTGCACCTTTTGTATGTCTCCCTTATCTAACACACCTGATTCCACTCATCAGCTCGTTAGTAGAGACTGCAATAACTAAATTGGGTGTGTCTGATTAGGGAGACATACAAAATGTGCAGGGCAGGGGGTCCTCCAGGACGGGTTTGGGAACCACTGACCTATATCAACAGGCACAACACTTTACATGGCTTCACAGGGCTTGAACTTGAAAGAGCCAGCTTGTTTTTTAAAACCATTTACTCTATCAAGATTGACTCTGCCAGGAATGTACAAATGTACGGGGAAAAATGTTTAATGAACTTTACTCAAAACATCAGTCAAAACTAAAAAAAATGCAGGGTGTTTCTCATTCATAAGTCAATGAAAATTTTATTCATATAATATATGGAAGACATTTGTGAGCTGAATCCCTTGAAAGTTCCCCAACAAATATTACAAACATTATAGAGGAAAACATTTTGTACAAATTAAAAAAAAAACTAAAAACAACAACTTTGTTTCAGAATAACAATATTTTAACAGTAAAGGCATATACCACACAAAACGAATCTCTCTCTCTCTCTCTATATATATATATCACGATATCCGATAATATCGTCTACCTAAGCCCCACCGCCCCCACCGAAACAACATTGCCAACATGCACCATAAACACACACCATGTTCAGTTTGGTCTTAATGATTGCCACAATGGCTACGTTTACATGCAAAATGACCACCCCCTTCAATCCGATCGAAATTTCATTCCGATCGAGCTCAATCGGATCGATTAAGGTGTTTACATGAAGGTTTTTCAGTCCGATTGAGCCGTCAATCCAATTACAAACGGATTATTTGGTTGCATGTAAATGTAGCCAATGTTTGGTTTTACTTTTCTTAGTTTGTGCTTAAACTAACAGAAAACATTAGCTTTGCTGTTATTTTGGTGTTGCTAATAATTTCTACTATGTTCTTATCAAATTTGTGTTTGAAATGAATTTCGTTTTGTGAGGTTTGTTGAGGAAAAATAATAGAACCCAATTTTAAGTTCATCGTGGTCAAGTTGGACATTCTGTCGGTGATTGTAAGAATGATAAATGCATGTTGATGTCATATAATAATGTCTTGAATAAAATATGCCTATTGTCCGATGTTTCTCTTTCTTTTTGGCATTATCGCCTGTGTAGACACATTTCATGATGGTAAGTTTAATTTCCTTGTTTATAACAATTGCAGCGTTGTTTTTAAACTTGTAGTCAAGCTATAACGTATTTCATATTTATCATGTATGACTAAAATCATGCAGGGATTAAAAAGGAATTCTGAGCAAAAACGTTAAGTTTTTTTTTTTCCCTTTCTGGTTAGCTACTAGTTCGGAGGTCTCTTTTGGCCCGTTTTTAATGAAATAAAAATAACTGCTTTATTTATTTAGAAGCAGGGTAATTTAAATTTCATTTTTGTATTGTAATTTTTATAATTTTTATTTTATTAATCAAAATACAACGCCCACAATATAATATTCAGTGTTGGGCTGCCGAAACTCCGAACGTGTGCGTGTTGAGAGGCGAGCTGAGATATAGGCCTACTATAATGTCTTCATCCGTTTGCAACAAAACTTTATGCTATATCTCAGCGTAATTAAACATAATTATATTGTATACACGGTTTAAAAAATCTGTAAAAATATTGCACTGAAATGTGCGCTGAAGGAATTGGCGTATTTTAATAATACCTGTCATGTTTGTGGTTTTTCATCATTATACAGTCTGTTTAAATAATCAGTGAGGGATTTTCTTTCCTTTTGTTCTTTGATTAACATTATAATGACTGGGGGCAGCGGCTGCTGTCAATGCACAGATCCAATACACCCTTGTTTTCTTTCTCAACTCTTTATGTTCACTTAAGACATAACCGATTGTATTTATGGGATATTTTTATATAAATCTGTGTGTATTTGTCCATTCGAATGTGTAAGAATGCGAGAAAGAGAGCTCAGTCCAGTGTTTGCATATATAAGAGGCGGCTTTTGTGCGTGATTCGGCATTTTCCAACTGCTCTATATACCTCTTCTTCTCAGTTCCCCATGTGTATCTCCTCTCTATATCTTTCCATTTCACAGACACTCTCTCTCAAAGGTATGACACACGGTGCCTCTTTATGTTGCGCTTAGGAGCTGTATCTAATGTCAGGGATGTTTTCAAGTATGTGGGATGTTAAATTATTGAGGATTCTGTGAGTAGGACTGTCAAACCGGGTTGTCTGGGATGTTTCCTACGCAATTAGACGCTCGGAGACATTTGAAGAGTACCCACAAAGCAGACCTGCAGAAAGTGACATGTGAACTTAAAGAAAATTAGCTTTTTACATGAGTGAAATGTGAAGGTGACTTAGCAATGCTTAAGCTGGAAGAACGGCTCTGTGAAGTGCGTCTCTGACTCAGCCCTGATGCAAAGACATTTTCTTACTTCCAGCGCACCCCAGTCAGAGAAGATCACAGAGGGAGTGAAAACTAATTTTGACTTGGGGCATACGGGAGGAAAAAAAAAAAAACCCAAGATGTGTCTAAATAATGAGATCTCTTGATGTTTGCAGGAGAGATAAAGGCTGAGGTTGTCGACTCGTTCGCAAGCGCTATTTCAGCCTACGGTGTAAAGCAAAACAAATAAATGTTACAGTATGATGATAATCGATTAGTTACGTGGGCAGCGGGATGATGCCATTGTGAAAACAAACACTTTTCAATAATATCCTGTGCAACTGTACCCTTTTTGTCATTATTAATAAAATTCCACCACGTTACGAATCGCTCGACAACGTACAACCGGCGACCACAAGAGCAAGACGTGTCACTGCGGTTTTAAAGATAGCAGGAGGCCTCATTCTCCCAGCATCCTCCCCTCCCTGGGAGAAGGACTTATGAAGGTGAGCGCCTCCCTGACAGGCGCGAAAAATAAAGGAGACAAACCTTGGATAAAAATTAAATAAAAAGTAGCTGTCTTAAACAGTAATTGCACTGCTTTGCTGAGCAGGCTTTCAGATATATAAACTTGATTTACTATCAGCTCACAACTACAAATCAGAAGGTCTGAGAAACACTTGTGCTATGAAATTGTTTAATCTCATCAAGTTCTGCTTTCACAGCAAGCTATAAATCACAAACTCTTTGTTATCATAGACCTCCATGAGCGCCTCTCAGGCAGGCAATGGATCGTGGGTATATATAATCTTGACTGCACAAACAGCGGGGTCGTCAGTGGCTGAAATACTTTCATATTAGCCGCGCCGCAGCTGCTGGAACACGAGGAGGTGATGGATATCTCATTTCCAACTCTCTGCATCTATTTCCAGCAAATTATTACTGCATAAATATCTTGTCAACAGAAACGGCCAATTAATTAAGTTAAAAATGGACTCATGATCGCATCTACAAACCAAATAGAAGAGCAGGGGCAATTTTCCAGTAAGTGGATTTACCGCCGGGTCAGTTTAATGAATGATTTTAAACTTCGCCATAAACTTCCAGACAGGCCAATATCTACACAGAAGCCTCGGCGCAGGCCAGGTGCTGACAGATTTACATAAAGCCTATTTATGCGTGGGGCCCGCGGTTGATGGCTGAGGTAGAAATCAAGTTTATTAGGGCTCCGAGCACGCGGCCAACCTCGCATTCTCCATCATCAGCAAAATGGGAGATAGCCGCGAAACACCTTGACTTTTCTTAAGAAAATATACACGTTTAACAGGCCATCGAGATGAATAATTTATACTTATTCACAGCGCATTTGTTTCTCTCTCTCTCTCTTTTTTTTTCTCCGATCATTAATCAGAGAGGGAATCCTGCAACAAAGATGAGCCCGGAGATTTATATGTATTTTAGCTTCTTTACGGATAAATCACGCCATGCAATTATGGTGGGAGAGGCCCAGTCGTGACCCCATGTTGAACTAATGACACAGAGAAATTTAAATCTTGTCTCCTCTCCCCTGACTTCACCCTAATCATAGTTAAAGAGAGATGCTGCTCCTATGGAGCAAAAGGAACATAAAATCCTGCTGTGTGTTTTAGCATTGAAATCATGCTGCATCTGACCTGCGGGGCATTTGCGTGTCAAATAACTCGCTGAAATAACCTCAGTGTTATCTAACACAAACAACAACATAAATGATACTTAGCACATCAATAACAATGGTAAAATTAAGAGGTCAGAGTGCACTGAACATGCTATCACAACATCGTTTAAGCATGCAAAGTACAAAGCATAGCATAATGCAATGCTAGCGATAAAAAAATCTTTGTGTAGTTTAACAAAATGTTAGCATAAAAGCAAATAAGCTTAAATAAATATGTAAACATGGTGAAATTAAAGGGTCAGGGTGCACTGAGCATGCTATCACAACATTATTTCATTAGCGACAAATATAGCATATTGGAAGGTAAAAAAAAACTTAGCAAAACAGAAGATTTGCAAAATCTTGAACATGAGATAAAACAAATATGCAAATATGGTAATATCAAGACATAAGAGTGCACTGAGCATGCAATCACAACATTCTTTGAGCATGGAAAGTGACAGAATCTTAGCAAAATGGAAGGTTAGCAACAAAATCTAAGCAGGAAAGAACAAAAGTATATATATACACACACACACACACACACACACACACACAAACACACTGCGAGGGCTCTCTGACAGCGTGTCCCTCCTTCCTCCCGGGTTTCGGCACCAATGTAACACAGTTCGTAGTGGAAGAAGGATACGGGAACCGGCGAACATTTAAAGAAAACTTTAATAAAATAAACAAACACAAAATGAAAGTAAATCGGCAGCCCCTCACGGACGACTGCCGCACACAAACCACAAAATAAAGTCCAGGCCTGGTCCTCTCTCGTCTTTCACTGTCGTAACTCCTCCTTTTATACTTCCGGAGCTCCTCCGTGGGACTCGAGACCGGTGAGTGGTGCAGGTGTCGCTCATCATCAATTACTCTTGATGATGAGCGGGGGCTCTCGGCCCCGCCCCCACTCGTCACAACTACAAAAGAAAGTAATAATTCTCCCAGTATTTACTGCATGTACCTTGTTTGCTACAGTATTGTGTAGCTAGCTTAGCAACACGCTAATGCTCTACTGAAATCAATTGTGAGTGGAATCGCTCACTTAAAAAGTTCTATTTCAGTTAGCATGCTGTACATAAGGCAATCACCTATGTTGGACAGCTAGGCAGCTCACTAGGTTTTGGAACGGACCCATAGTTCTCTCACTGGTTGAAACACAGCTTTTGATGGCTTGTTTGTGTTGCTTTAAAAGGCCAGGCTCTCTAATAACACCCAGGCCTCTCAATATCCAGGACTGATTTATTATTTATAATGCCTGCAGTCTGTCCCCTGATTAAGGCAGCCCAACTTTGTTTTACTGGGCCCTGCCTTTAATCTGTCTCTCAGTGAGATAAATTAGCCAGTGTCGTGCCAGTTCTGCACTCTCTTTGCTTTACTCTGTTTATCTCTAACCATGACATGCCCACGTCAAGAGCAGACACATCTGTTTCAATGCACAAGACACCACTCTGGACCAAGTTAGCCATCCCTTTTTTCTTCTCTTCCACTGACTATTGTGTCAAACAATTCTCTCTCTTGACTGAAATGATAAACTCCGCTGTTAACGCATAAATAACACACGTTCCTATCTTCCCAGATGCTCCGCTCTGGGTTTTAATGGCAAATGAGAGAGGCTTTCGTAAACTAGGCGGAGGCCCAGTCTCAGACCTTTCCTGTGAATGTTTTCTGTTTTCCTCTTGGCCTACTCACTAGTGTTAAATCACAGGCTGCTGTCAAGGAGCACTAAGCTAGTATGCGTCACTGGGGAGTGCAGGAAGCACTGGGTATAATTCTGTCCATCAGCTTAATTTATTATATCGGTAGCTTTGTAATCATGCACAATAAGTTATGGGGCCTGACACAAAGGAATTCGGTTTGAAGGCAAAAGTGTTTATCATGTTTAAAGGTCTGGTCAGACCATATCTAACATATTTACATGGGGAAGAGAATAAAGACAAGCGTTTTATTTTTCTATCTGGGCACTAACACAATGACTTTGTGGATATAGGGTGAGAGCAAATAAAAAGTGAAACCCTGGGTGCCTGTCTGAAGAGAAATGAATCTTGCAATGCTCATGCTCATGAAAAAGATCCCAGATGGTCCCATGAAACCAGCATTTCAGTCTTAGTATTCAGGAGGGAAGAGCTGAGTAAGCTGTACCACTTTTCCCCCAAGTTGTCCTCCAGACAATTACATTGTTGAATAAATGCATAATATGCTTATTTACACTTCAAGGTGTCAACAATCAAATGAAATCTGAAGCAAGCACCTATAACATACAGCTATTGACGCTATATATAAATATAGTTTTTAAATCTTAAAAATTAGAAACGTTGCTTTGGCAACTAACTGAAATATAATGAGTTTAAATTGAAGAACTAAAATGACTACAAGCAAACAAACAAACAAATAAATAAATACAAATAAAAAATATGAAAAATTACAAAAGCACATACAATTACCGAAAAGTATACTAAAAATAAAACTAAAAATTTAAAAATAAAAGCTAATTCTAAATATTAATAAATAATAATATAATCCAACTGGCCTTCATATATATCATGGACCCTTTTTAATCAAAGTGTCACATGACAGAAATGCAGAGTTTAGACGTGGCCTCTTGTACCCAACTTTATCTTTTAGTTTTGTGACTGTAGATTGACTTACAAGACTGTTTCAACAATTAAATATTGTGTCATTAATGTGAATATACTGTATGCGTGGTGCCGTTCAAATGAGATCACCGCAATTTGTTCAGGTTGCCAGGTTCCCTTTCCATTTGATTTCTTGGCTAACACTGTCCAAGGCAATTAACAAAAGGTTTATATAGTGTAATAAAGTTGTTAGAATGGGTAGCCACAATAACAAAAGACAGACCTTTTCCAACTGTTAAAAGGCCAGTAAAGATGAAGCAGTCTCTACAAGAGGATGAATCTAAAACTAACACCAGAGAAACTACAGTAATACTAGCATGCTATTTACAGCTTGCCCTCTGTCTGGGTGGCCCAACTACATCAGTTATACTCATAATACGATAGGAAACTGATTTTTTTATTCCAAAAAGAAATGAAATACAAGACAGACCAGATAGTAACGCTTCTAATTAGCCTATTAATCACACATGTCCTTTAGGGCTGTGACCTCCTTTGTTGGTTTAAGCTAGCAGAGATGGAGGCTGATTTACAAGATGGGTGCCGCTCTCTCGCCATGGGTACGACTCTGTTTAGCATAAAAGGAACACAGGGCTGCGAAACCCTAACAATGAGCCATATCTCCATATAGCCCTCTCAAAGTGCCACATTTGCATATCAAGCCACCAGTGCTGATACGTAAACGTGTTCCTTCATCAGATGGTGCTAGCGACGAGAGCCATTCATCTGCCTGTTAGCGTCCTGCTTTAGTGCTTTACAAAAGCGCAGCGGGCTGAAAGAGACACCTTGTGTCATAGCCCATGAGAGATAATGATATCGTTATACCTCCTTGATCACACGCGCACTCGCGCACATAAAAATTCCTGTACACTTCAGTACGATAGCCCGACGTTCTTCTGGTTTACATCTGAATAACTACTACTTTATCTGAGCACTTCAATTTGCAAGGCTTGCTGGAAGGCAGCTCCTCCTGATGTTAATTGTGGGGTACTTAAGCACTAAAAGATTAACATAAAACCCTTTGGAAACAAGCTAATAGTTGTATGATAATTTGTCCGTGGCCTTTGTCTGTCTATCACCACTTTGCCTCTAGCTGTAATTTTATCAAGGCACTGTAAAATACCATTTAAACAAGTTGACTTACAGATAATTAATAACAGGAATCGCATTATTAAATTGAGCTACTCTGGAACCATTAACAAGCGAGGGAGTAAAACATAATTAAACTATTCTATTTTATTAACCTATTCATTATGTTGAGCAAATGATGACTCTCTGAAGAACCGTCTCAGACTAATGAGAAGAGTGAGAGTCTGAACTGAAGCGGTGTTTGATTAGATATTTTCTTCAGTGAGGCAGGACAGAGAAAATAATGCAATCTAACAATCCCAACAATCTAAAATGTCAATGTAACTGCACAAAATGCTCTAAAATAAAAGTGAAGAGTTTGATTTAACACTGTTTAACACTGTTAATCAGGAACCTCAAGCTTTGAGCAGTTCACCAGAGACTGACAAATAATTAAAAACAAAGTGGTTCACCTTGACTTAAATGTCCTCAGTATTAGACTGAAGAATGGTTATATATATATATATATATTAATTTTTATAGGTGAGATTATCTGAAATTCATCATGCAGCAGTCCCTGCAATTGTACAGAAAAAAAAGTAATTGTGATTATTCTGATCATTCAGACAAAACAGCATTATTTTAGTATTATTTATATAATTTTATAGCATATAATTTTGAATTATTTTTATATTTTTATATTTTGAACTTTTATTTTTATATTTTTATTTTACTTTTAGTAATTTTGTGTACTTTTGACATTTTTTTGTCATTCTTTTTGTCATTTGTCACAATTTCTATATAGTTTTAATATTTCAGTTTTAATTTTAGTAAGTTTAGTAATTCAACTAACTTATTTCAGTTAGTTGGCAACAATTCTAATTTTCATTCTTCATCTAATATTTATATTTTATTCCAGCTTAATTTAAACTATTAAAAAAAACAGTTTTTAATACTTTTAGTTAACAATAACAACACTGCTCAGAAAACAAAGCTGAATATACTATTCTGTTCATGGATATTATTTTAGTTACTGGTAAGTGCCTCAAATAAAACTCGGACAGTTTCCAAAGACATTTTTCAGCATCTTGTGTCACAATGTGCATCAGACTAAGGCTGACACTGTTGGACACTAGGGTATATTTATAATAACTGACAAGCCCAGCAATATTAGGGTCTCCAGAAAGTCAGGGATCATGTCAAAGAATGTAAAATGCAAAAATACAGTTCACTATCTGAATACACAGAATGGGAAATGCAGGATCCTTGCAGAAAAAAAAAAGTATTAGCCTATTGCAATCCTTTGAGCAATGACTGTTTAAAATCACTGGCTGTCCTGCTGTCACTGTACAAGATCAGACAGGGTGAAGTTATTTTGCCCATCAGACAAGCGTGGACACTTCCATCAAAGTGGACAAATTCACCCATGACTTCATCTGCAGAGCTGTCAGTACATCACTACGTCTCATTTGCGCAGAAGCTCTAGGCAAGCATCCAGACTGGCAGAGTCAGACATGCGAGATGGAGGCAAAAGAAGCCAGCGTCCGAGTGTTGTGCCACTCAATCATTGGAACGTCAAGCGGAGCTGCAGGATCATTGTAGGTCACGGTCACAGTGAAGGTCAGCTGGGAATGGACCGTGTCCGTCGTGTCACGTCACACCGGAGCAGGTGTGGCCTCCACGTGAAAGCTTCTGTCTTTGCCAAGTGCACTCAAATGCACCAAGCTCATGTGTTATTCACCAGGCTTGCTGCTGCAAACACTCAAAAGACTATTCATTTATCTGGGATACCTGAAGCGTGGCAAAATGATTGGTTCGCCGCCGTTGCAAGCAGTGAAAAAAATGATGCTAAACAATTTGTGTCAATTTTGGGCAAGAATTATTCTGTTCTTTTCAGGATGAGACAGGCTGTGTGCATAATGACGTTACCCTAATAGTGTGACAGTGGAGCTACAGGCCCATGACATTTGCTGGAGAAATGCATCACTAAGCAGTCACTGGACTGTGTTCTTACTAGACCATAGAACATCCAAACCACCACAATTAATCATCCAGAGGTAATGCTATACAGTCAGTGACAAATGGATATATCCAATTATTCATTCATCCTTTTCAAATTGAGAAATATATAACAACGCCAATCACATTCACATTATACAACGTATAAAAAAGGGCTGAAAAGCATCAAATATAGGCCAACATAATTATCTGTGACCGATATAAATGAGTGTAAATGGGAAACTCAAGAGCAAAAAAAAAAAAAAAGTTATGTTGACCATTAATGTCTTTTAAATGTTATACATATACTACCGTTCAAAAGTTTGGTGTCAGTAAAGTTTTTTTTTTTTTTAGAGGTTAATACATTTATTCGTCGAGGACACATTAAATTGATCAAACATGACAGCAAACACATTTATAATGTTACAAAAGATTTATAATGCTGCTCTTTTGAACTTTCTATTTATCAAAGAATTCTGAAAAAAAATGAAACCAATGTTTCCACAAAAATATTAAGCAGCACAACTGTTTTTAACATTTATAATAATAATACTTGTTTCTTGAGCTTCAAATCATCATATTAGAATGATTTCTGAAAGATAATGTGACATTGAAGACTGGAGTAATGATGCTGAAAATTCATCTTTGCTATCACAGGTATACATTACATTTTAATATATTGACATAGAAAAGAGTAATTTCATTTATTTTTATTATTATTATTATCATTATTATTAACTGTATTTTTGATCAAATAAATGCAGCCTTAAGTGAGAATTAGACTTCTTTTAAAAACATTACAAATTTTACTAACCTCAAACTTTTGAACAGCAGTGTTATATATAACCAAGTGAAATTAAGCATTTCTCAGTTTATCCCCCATACTAGCTTAGCATACCATTAGCAGATTATTCTGTTAGTTTAGCCTACATTCTACGCAAATTATACATGTTTGGTAACACTTCAGTATAGGGACCAATTCTCACTATTACCTAGTTGCTTATTAGCATGCCTATTATTAACATATTGGCTGTTTATTAGTACTTATAAAGGACAAATTCTCCATTACCATATTCTACATCCCTAATCCTACCCAATACCTAAATTTAACAACTACCTTACTAACTATTAATAAGTGCCAAATTAGGAGTTTATTGAGGCAAAAGTTGTAATTAATGGTTTGTTAATAGCGGGAATTGGACCTTAAAATAAAGTGTGACCACGTGTTTTTTTTTAAATGTAATTATTCTTCTGATACTCATCTACTACAAAGGGTGGGCAAAATTATTAATGAGACTCATATTCAATGAGATGAATATGCTGTAACCAATCACTCTTTTAAAACTGTGTGCAGCAGATGGTGAAAAACATACATTTTATTTTATTTAACCCAAATACATGCTACTTTTGAATGCCTGTCAATGGAAAAACTTGTCCCTTATCAAAAAACAAACAAAAAAAAAACACCTGCACGTCAACTCTTGGTGCTACTTCTGTGGCAGTCACAACTAAAGGCACGTGAAGGTGTAAATGACTGAGGCTTGAGTGCTGAGCTCATATGCAGTCTCCTGATGGGAGTGTGTTAGAGCGTGTTACGGCTCGAGTGCTTAGATTGAAAACCCAATTCAGACAGGAGTGGAGTCAGCTCCCACTGCTCACCACTGAGGACTAATGAATTGGTTGCGGGCGTGACAGTCAAGGTGGATTACCTTGTATTTTTATCAGTGTTGAGTCTAGACGGTGACTGCATTTAGATAATGAATTATAGCATTACAAGCTGGCTTTACTGTGCGTGTTCGCTCCTGGAAATGAACTGGGCAGACGAAGACAAGACACGTCAGATTTACTGTAAGCCAGAGGATTTAGTAGGTCATACAATGTTCAATGCATTGGCCCAAAATAATTTGGATGAGTTTCCTGCGGCGTAAAACTAGCATCGGAAACCAGTGTTGTTAGCATCATAGATATACTATTGTAGTTTTTGTTAATATTTTGAATTAGATTTTATTTTCTTAATTTTAGGTAAAGTTTTAGTAGTTTTGATGTACTTTTGCCATTTTTATTATTATTTATTTTCTTGTTTTAGTTAATGATAATAACCCTGTTGGAAACACGTGTGATTGAACAATGGATAAGGCTATTTGAAGGTTTTTTTTCTTTCTCCAAGCGGCCATGTGGTCCACATTTGCCTAAGGTCAAAAGTCTGGCTATGCAAAACTGTCACATACCCCTCTGTAATTTACTTTAGAGTCCATTAACACAGACCAGAGGGTGTGACATTGCACATGAAGATCTGATCACACAACCAACAGTCCACCTACAATAACAATAAGTAAATCTGCAGCAAACGGTTTATCTGCTTGCGCGGCTGTGTCTGTTCATGCTGGAGAAGGGTCCACAGTCCCATCACTGGGTTTTATCTGTCCCCCTGCAACATGACAGTTTGTAATATAAAAGCATCTGGAGTTTCTTGTCAAGCACAAGCTTATCTGGCTCCAAACATTTCCCTGGACCAGACCTCACACTGACACGGCAAACTCTCTCTCTCTTCACTCGAGTGTGGGGTCACGCTATTCGGTGGAATAAGCAACAGATTACAACTGTCAAACTCCACAGACAGTTCAGTAAAACAACATGACTTAATTTTAAATGTAATTATTCTTCTGATACTCATCTACTACAAAGGGTGGGCAAAATTATTAATGAGACTCATATTCAATGAGATGAATATGCTGTAACCAATCACTCTTTTAAAACTGTGTGCAGCAGATGGTGAAAAACATACATTTTATTTTATTTAACCCAAATACATGCTACTTTTGAATGCCTGTCAATGGAAAAACTTGTCCCTTATCAAAAAACAAACAAAAAAAAAACACCTGCACGTCAACTCTTGGTGCTACTTCTGTGGCAGTCACAACTAAAGGCACGTGAAGGTGTAAATGACTGAGGCTTGAGTGCTGAGCTCATATGCAGTCTCCTGATGGGAGTGTGTTAGAGCGTGTTACGGCTCGAGTGCTTAGATTGAAAACCCAATTCAGACAGGAGTGGAGTCAGCTCCCACTGCTCACCACTGAGGACTAATGAATTGGTTGCGGGCGTGACAGTCAAGGTGGATTACCTTGTATTTTTATCAGTGTTGAGTCTAGACGGTGACTGCATTTAGATAATGAATTATAGCATTACAAGCTGGCTTTACTGTGCGTGTTCGCTCCTGGAAATGAACTGGGCAGACGAAGACAAGACACGTCAGATTTACTGTAAGCCAGAGGATTTAGTAGGTCATACAATGTTCAATGCATTGGCCCAAAATAATTTGGATGAGTTTCCTGCGGCGTAAAACTAGCATCGGAAACCAGTGTTGTTAGCATCATAGATATACTATTGTAGTTTTTGTTAATATTTTGAATTAGATTTTATTTTCTTAATTTTAGGTAAAGTTTTAGTAGTTTTGATGTACTTTTGCCATTTTTATTATTATTTATTTTCTTGTTTTAGTTAATGATAATAACCCTGTTGGAAACACGTGTGATTGAACAATGGATAAGGCTATTTGAAGGTTTTTTTTCTTTCTCCAAGCGGCCATGTGGTCCACATTTGCCTAAGGTCAAAAGTCTGGCTATGCAAAACTGTCACATACCCCTCTGTAATTTACTTTAGAGTCCATTAACACAGACCAGAGGGTGTGACATTGCACATGAAGATCTGATCACACAACCAACAGTCCACCTACAATAACAATAAGTAAATCTGCAGCAAACGGTTTATCTGCTTGCGCGGCTGTGTCTGTTCATGCTGGAGAAGGGTCCACAGTCCCATCACTGGGTTTTATCTGTCCCCCTGCAACATGACAGTTTGTAATATAAAAGCATCTGGAGTTTCTTGTCAAGCACAAGCTTATCTGGCTCCAAACATTTCCCTGGACCAGACCTCACACTGACACGGCAAACTCTCTCTCTCTTCACTCGAGTGTGGGGTCACGCTATTCGGTGGAATAAGCAACAGATTACAACTGTCAAACTCCACAGACAGTTCAGTAAAACAACATGACTTAACCATGATGGACAGCACCTGGTTGTCATTTGTCTCCACCTTCTTCATCAGTGAAGCGTAATAGATGAAAACAAAGCTGGAAAGTATATTGTCTTCCACATGGAGAAAAGACAAAACAGAAAAAGACAGAAGGGGACATCTGACCTGCTTTTTTGGTATTTCAACAACAGGTCTTTTTACTAAATTTGTTTATTAAAATATTCTTATTAAAATTAATAACTATTCAATTTACTTAATTGACTAGTCTTTTGATTTCAACTCCACTTATTTTGTTATATGAAGTTCACATTAAAACTCATGGAAATTCTTGATTTTTTTTTTTTTTACCCTTGCCTTCTTCATTTAATTATACTTTTTCAAAAAAAATATTTTATGGTGTATCACTTTGACTTTAAAATGGTTACATTTTAATAAATTACTGTAAATTAAAAATAAAAAGTATGAAATTATCATGTGTGCTTTCAGGTCTAAAGGGCTATAGCTGAAGAAACACCCATTCATTTTTAGGCCAAACAACTTGGTGATTAGGCATCATAATGTTGAATGAAAAAGTACCTGAAATATGAGGAGAAGAAACAATAACGAGACTTATAATAAAAGCAGATAATCCTCTCTATGTTCCATCAGGTAATATTACAGTTACCGGGGTGTCTATTGTCTTTGACGATGTCAGATGTCAAAGCGCTAGCCATCAGGAAAGAACATCTAAGATTACGGCCTGTCTTTTTTCACCTCTTTTTGTTGTGCAGCTGCTGTTGCTGCTAGTGGCCTGGAGCCTGCAGAGACCGGTGTGATTCCCCATGCAGGGATCAGGGCTGCTCACAGGGCCTGTGGCTCACTTCAAACACAGGCCAGCAGGCCAAAAAAACTCCCCCCGAGCACAAGCCTGCTGCTCATCCGCATCTCTCTATCACTCTCCTCTTTCTCTCTGGGAACAAACAAGTGATGTATGTTCTGAGGAAATGTGAGAGAAATTTGCTGTTTTGTGTGTGTGTGAGACAGCTGAGTGTTTATCTCTAAGCCAGGCTGTGGCAGGAAGCATACACTCCTTACAGCTGGAGGACACTTTCAGTGTTTATTCAGTCAAACTGCACTGAACTGCATGGCTACTCAGTTAATAAATATATTATGATGGTATTATGGAAATAAACAGCTTTACTTCCACACAAGGATGTAAAAATGTTCAATCAAATTGAAAACCCCATATTGATCAAACAATATTGGGAGATAGGGAATCCTAATTCCACTGATTCCACTAAATTTCATCTCAACCGTATTAGGCTATGTTGACAAATCTGAAGTGTATTACTTTTTTTTTTGCAGTATATATAGAAACAAACGAACCAAATAAAGGTTCCAAAAGAAGGTAACAAGGCAATAGAACCATTTTGGAACATTTCAGTGAACAGTTCTTAAAAGAAATTTTTTTTTTAAATCTGAAGAATGTTTTTTGCCATAAGGACCTTTTGTGCAATGTAAAGGTTCAATTAATTTTAAAGGTTCTTCATGGAACCACTGATACCAATAAATAACTATTATTTTTTAAGAGTGCAGTCATTCATTTTCAGTGATGTTTGGTGCTTTCATATTTACATGGTTACTTTGTTATATTAAATCTAAAGGTGCCAGGAATCCATTTTCTTCTATGTGAACTCTTTTGTCTCTGGTTCTTTTTATTTTTACTCTATCCGACAATTTAAAACAGGGAAAGGTGACCACTGACCCCAGAGGGATTTCTAACCTGAATCAGGTTTAGGCAGGCAGAAATCTCTTCAACATGCATGAAGATCAGGCAGCCTTGGCAGCTATGGGAGGTCTTGCCCGCAAATCCTTCTTTTCGGGTCTCCTCACCCAGATGAAAGGGCAATGCCACTAAGGGTTATACAACACAATTACGCATTCTCTGTTGTGCTGACAAAGAGGGGGAAATCGGCTTTCTAAAAGGCCGAATCTTTTCCAATTAAGCACATTTTCTGACATTCTGTAATGGCCAGGTTGATGCTCTTTAACACTGACACATCTAACCTCCATCTCACCCCACTATACACTCACACCCACCTACAGCGCATGTGAAGTGTGTGCTTCCTTCTTTAAAAAGCCAAATTGTTTTTGTTGACGACTGAGAATTGCTCTGACAACTAACTTGCGATGATGAAAAATGGTCAATTTTCTCAAGAAGCCTAACAAGGATGACTACTTTCAACGCTCAATTCAGAATAGCTAGTATCAAATTAATATCACTTCTTCCTTTTTTGTCAGCCAGCTAACCTAAATGGCAATCACTTTATTTCACCTTCAATATGTAGAAGGGACAGGGTGTAAATAGTGTTTATTGAAGCTTTCATGGGTTGACCGAGAACGGTCATGTTGGACAGCTTGTTCTCATGTGACAATCACAATAAGAGGATGACACTTCTGAACATCTTCACACTTCTCAACAAGAACACACTCTCTGCATTCTGACGATCCTTTAGAGCTACCAAGGGAACTCTAGAGGATGTTTTTGTCAATATTTGTACTAAAGTAGACACAAAGATGGCATGAGGGTCCCCGTCTAGGTGAAGTGTTAGTATTAGCTTCAAATAGCAAACTCACTCACTGATGCACAATGGAGAAAAAAATAAATAAATAAACGGCAAGCACTGGCTTAAATTGTCGTCTGAGTGCTGAACCATAGTATTGAGAATTCCATTTTAATTCCTTATTTCAGCTTGATTTGAAGGAATTGGAATTGGATTTGAAAAAGCTTAAAGGAACTAAATTTTGGAACAGAAAGTGCAATTGCAATTCATAATAACAAAATAAACTAGTAATGAACTAGAAAAGCAAAGTCTGTCAAGAACTTTGAATGTTGGTTTAAAGCCTTGTTTGAAATATCTGAGAAAAAACGTTTAAAGGGGTCATATCATGCTATTTCGGCAGTTCCAATTTTGCAAGGACAGTCTGGCGCTTCTGACTCTCAGCCTGTAAGTACGTTTTTTATATTTAATTAGTTTTTATATTTTATATATTTAAATCGAGTTTTTTGGGCAGTGTATAGTAGTGCTTGTTGTTTGTCATTTCTCCGATCACAAATGCAGACATGGTTTTATGTTTACGCAGCGCGATGCAACGCAGCGCGTAAGAAGACAGTATGAGTTATTATAATCCGTAATTATGTCCCCACTGGATGCAACAAATGCCTCGTTTATAATGGGTTTTAATGTTTTTGTCTCGTCGCTCCGGCCAGACAGGGCATCACAGTATGGTAAGGGGTGTAACATTTCCGTCACACGCTTGAGGTATTCGGCCAATCACAACGCACTGGATAGCTGGCCAATCAGAACACACCTCGCTTTTCAGACCGATGAGCTTTGTAAAAATCGACGCGTTTCAGAAAGGCGGGGCATAGAGGAGAAACAATAATGTACAGTATGTGGAAAATAATGTGTTTTTTGAACCTTAAACCGCATAAACACATTTCATTACACCAAATACACCAAATAATGTTATTTTTAGCAGCATCATATGACCCCTTTAAAGGATTAGTTCACTTCCAGAATAAAAATGTCCAGGTAATTTATGCACCCCATGTCATCTAAGATGTTCATGTCTTTCTTTCTTCAGTCAAAAAGAAATTAAGGTTTTTGAGGAAAACATTCAAGAATTTTTCTCCATATAGTGGACTTCAATGGGACCCAACGGGTTGAAGGTCCAAATTACAGTTTCAATGCAGCTTCAAAGGGCTCTACATGATCCCAACCGAGGAATAAGAGTCTTATCTAGCGAAACGATTGATAAAATTTGGACCTTAAACGTGTTAGGTCCCATTGAAGTCTATATATAGATAGATTCTCTCCATATTTAGAGAAAAATCCTGGAATGTTATCTTTAAAGACCTTAATTTATTTTCGACTGAAGAAAGAAAGACATGAACATCTTGGATGACATAATTATCAGGAAATTTTTATTCTGTAAGTAGACTAATTCTTTAAAAAGTCTTAAAGTTTGAATGTTCAAACGGACAGAAAACAGAATAACAGAATGAGAGGTGGATGGACCGACAGACTGATGGATGGATAGATTAGAATAAGGTTCAGAATTAGCTGCATTCAGCCAGCAGTCTGACTACAAGAGGTTAGGCTCCTTCTTCATTGTGTCTCCTGATGTCCTTGAGTGAAAGATAACCTCAGGATCTGCTTCAAAGATGTGGTCAGCTGAGTTCATCCAGAGCGCAAAAGAGCTGTGTGAGCATCCATCATTCACACATGTCTTCACCGCAAGCACAGGTTTATATTGAGGACAGCTAGTGGAGAGTGACAGCTGAAGATGTTCATGTCTTTCTTTCTTCAGTCAAAAAGAAATTAAGGTTTTTGAGGAAAACATTCAAGAATTTTTCTCCATATAGTGGACTTCAATGGGACCCAACGGGTTGAAGGTCCAAATTACAGTTTCAATGCAGCTTCAAAGGGCTCTACATGATCCCAACCGAGGAATAAGAGTCTTATCTAGCGAAACGATTGATAAAATTTGGACCTTAAACGTGTTAGGTCCCATTGAAGTCTATATATAGATAGATTCTCTCCATATTTAGAGAAAAATCCTGGAATGTTATCTTTAAAGACCTTAATTTATTTTCGACTGAAGAAAGAAAGACATGAACATCTTGGATGACATAATTATCAGGAAATTTTTATTCTGTAAGTAGACTAATTCTTTAAAAAGTCTTAAAGTTTGAATGTTCAAACGGACAGAAAACAGAATAACAGAATGAGAGGTGGATGGACCGACAGACTGATGGATGGATAGATTAGAATAAGGTTCAGAATTAGCTGCATTCAGCCAGCAGTCTGACTACAAGAGGTTAGGCTCCTTCTTCATTGTGTCTCCTGATGTCCTTGAGTGAAAGATAACCTCAGGATCTGCTTCAAAGATGTGGTCAGCTGAGTTCATCCAGAGCGCAAAAGAGCTGTGTGAGCATCCATCATTCACACATGTCTTCACCGCAAGCACAGGTTTATATTGAGGACAGCTAGTGGAGAGTGACAGCTGTCAGTTAGAAGAGCCTCAGGGCACAACCAGGAGAGGGCATGCAGGGGAGATCACTGGAGGAACCGCAGGAAGACACACTCACCTTCAAGATCCCTGTGAGGAACTGAGATCATCTGACATGAAACGAGATCCAACTATAGCAGTATATATACTGCTTTTCATCAATAATAATATTAGATCTGCAACATAATGGTTGTGGCACTATATGTCTCCTCTAGTGTTTCAGAAGATATCTCAACCATGTTTCAATCTGTGCATAGATTTGACAAGATACTGAAGTCTTCAGTCAAACATCAGATATTTCAGTATGCAATACTCAAACATTTGTCATTAAAAACCTACAAAACCAATTTATCTAAACTATATATCCACATTCATTTCAAAGCTCTGTATTCTTACTCATCAGAAGTCTCATTTATGTCTAGTCTTTCTTCTCTAAATGAATTTCTCATACAAAGTGTATAAAAGGAACTCCATTGAGCTATGAGCAATAAAATTTTCCTCCAGGCTCTTCTGTCTCTCCAATTGTTTTCAGTTAACCTTTATTTTCCCATCAAAAATAAAGCCCCAAAATGAAATCAATAAATAATCACTGATAACCTGAAAGAGCTCACCAAGAAAGGACATGTACTGTAGCAGCGCAGTCATGTTCACAAGTTTGCAACTGCAAAAACCAAACGGGCCAGTATAATGGAGCCTTCTCTTCCTGTCTCCACCCTTAACAATCTGTCTGTTTCCCTGGCTGAGTCAGATGAGATGCATTCATCAGCAGACTGTGTCACTCGACGCCGGTGTTCGAGCTAGACCTGTGGAATTCCCAGGGATGAGCAGTGGCCTCTTACTCTAATCAGAGCTCACAAGAGCCTTTTGATCCGCTGCTTCCCTCTCTACTGCACACTTCATCACCTTTATTTTCTGCCATAATTGCATGTGAAAGATCCCCCTTTGATAATGCCTTCATGCCAAATCACTATCTGAGAAGAGTGTCGAAAAGTGTCATGTGCACCGTCTGCTCGGAGAAAAAGGACGCCCGAGCACCTGCGGAAGACAAACACATTTCTCACAGACATGACGTATCTATCATCTCTGTGCAGGATATGAGCTGCTCTGTCAACTTAATGTTGAGGAGGAAGAAAGACATCGAGAGGGAGGGAACGACAGCAGGACGGACCGCAGACAGCAGACTCGCTTTGCATGGCAGGTAGACAGACTAGACAAGTCCCACGACTCTCTGACCTACGCTCATGTACAACTGATCAAAATCTCTGGAAACAACAGGGAAAAAAGCAGCAACAAAAGACTATGGAGCTATGATAGCAATCAGTGGTGGACGAAGTACACAAGGAGTAACGATAAGTTTTATGAAATGTAGTGAAGTAAAAAGTACGATCTTATGCTTTAGAATGTAGTGAAGTAAAAGTAAAAGTTACTCAAAATAAAACTACTACAGTAAAGTACAGATACTTGAAAAATGTACTTAAGTACAGTAACGAAGTAAAACTACTTCGTTACTGTCCACCACTGATAGCAATACTTTGGAGTAGAGCCCGACCGATATGGGTTTTTTGGGGGTTGATACCGATATTAGGGAGTAAAAATATCGATATATTGGCCGATATTCTTTGTGTATATTATAGAGTACAGTACCAGTCAAAAGTTTGGACACTTTCCCATTCGTGTGTCCAAACTTTTGACTGGTACTATATATAGAATACAGTATACATAAACAGAATATACATATACATAAACACATTTTTTGCAATGATCACTCAAATGTGGTGATCAAACACTTATAATGACGTGACAAAGATATGTAATGGAGACAGGGCATTTAACTATTTAACAATAAACGTTATTATTCAAAATGAGTCTGACATCAGTGCACTTAACATTAAAGTTTAAGTTTATTCAACTTTATTTCAATTAAATTCCATTCAGCTTTATTCCGTTGAAGTTTATTTCACTTCAGAACATTCATTCACGGATTTGCGCTACTGTCTTCACACACAGACGAAACTTACTAGAGAAGTGTGAAGTGTGACATAATATAGGGCCTACCTCTGTAAATAAATACAATATAAATTCACGTCTCGTGCACTGAATGTAACGTGTACGTTCCCTTGGAACTGGAATCATGGCAGAATATCATGTGTAGTCCACTTCGCAGGGCACTAACGGTCAAATAAGACACCGCTTGAATGCTGCTGCCTGAATAAGAGACCTCTTTACTGAAGTGAAAGTGTTGGCTGGTGTAACTATCTCGTGAACGCGGCGGCAGATCTCCACCAAATTTGGGGGATCCCTTCAGCTCGAGGAGCCCTCTCGAACACCACCCTACGCGCGTCGGTGGCGCCCAACCGCGAATTTAACCGCCTGTAAATCCCGGACCCCGGGGGCTGGGGGTGGTCTCATTCGAAAGGGGGCCTCGAGACGTACACTTGATTCCACGTTCGAGAGGGTGCCTCGAGCTGAAGGGATCCCCCGAATTTGGTGCGGATCCGCCACGCCGTTACGGAGATATGGCCGTTTAAAATCCAGGTTGCCAGTAGCAAACAATGGAGCGCGCTCTGCTGGACAAACTATGTAATTACAGCATTTACAAGCATTTTATCTGCGTTTTATTTTTTGTAAAAAAAAATTTCATATCGGTGGCATATAGGCGGCATATTCGCAGATACCGATATATCTGCGACAGGCTCATATCGGCCAATAAAATCAGCGAAACGATATATTGGTCGGGCTCTACTTGGCGGCTTTTTTTTTTTTAAATGTACAATAACAATACCATGCCATTTACTAACATCATAGTAACAGTATCATGTACAATTTCTGAAATACAGTAATATTTGAAACCTAACAAAGTTCTTTTAGTGAAGTTTTTTGCTTGAAAAGTGTTTGTAAACATAAAATGTTGTGCTATATTTGTTTAAATGCCAATTTCTTTGATATTTTGTTATATAATAAAAAAGCATGTTTAAGTAAGGCTTGAATATTAAATGCACACTGATACACACTGACATAGAATTTACGTAAAAATTTACAGTTTTATTCAGCAACAATGCACTAAACTAATCAAAAGTTAGTTTTAAATTGTTACAAAATAATCTTTCAAATAAATGCTGTTCCTCAATTTTCTGTTTATCAAAAAATCTTGAAAAAAACTGCTTAATGCAAAAACAATAGTTATCAGTTAACAAATTCAGCTTTTGCAATCAAGAGAATAAATGACATTTAAACAGGAAATTTAAAATTGTAATATTTCATAATACTACTGTATTTTGGATCAATTAAATGAATAAATGCAGCCTTGGTGAGCTTCTTTTAAAAAACAAAAAACAAACAAAAAAAACTGTCCCCAAACTTTTCAACGGTAGTGTGTGTACTCAGAATACTCACTTCCTTGCTAAATCGGCGAACTAGATGGAAAGTTATTATGTCTGACTTAAAATGTTAGAAAAGTTTGCAAAAATTAAACAAAGTAGGCAAAGATAATGGCAATTTACAAAATCCTTAGGAAACACTACCACAGTATTACCATCTGACACAATCACCACATTTTTGTAAGGGCTGATCATGTGAAGAGATCTAGCTCTTGGTGTTTGTTCAATCAGCTCGAATAACAACCATGACAACAATGTCTATCAGACGTGGCCCAAATCTACAAAAAATGGCTACGCTGCTAGTCTGTCACCACGTCCTACTAGAGACGAAACACAAACGCAGAATAAATATTCCCTCAATGTGAAGTCGTCGCCCACATCCGGCTCTCATTCCGGAATGTGCCAGAACCGCTGCAAGATAAATGAATGCTGGAGAACTGAAGGGAAACAGATCCCCTATCTGGCATGGCACTATTTACTGACATTAAGAATGATAATATCCATCAACAGGCTGTCAAAGCCCCAAGTGGGCTGTGGGAAGAACAAAGGCTTCGACTGTCATCCTTTTCAGATGCTGACAAGGAGATGTTGATGTACCTGCCATTCAGGTGCAAATAATGTCATCACCCGCATTGGGATCAGGGCTTTTATCTGCGCCGAGGCGATGAGTAACCCGTGCCTTGGGCCTCCTCCCAGTGGCAGAAACCAGCTAATGAGCTAGCCATCAACATCCAATTAAACAGCTACGGGAAAAATAAAGGCGGAAAAAACAGATCAACATATGTCCATATTCCACTCTACTGCGTGTGAAATAGGGCTGCGAGTTAACAGTTTGGCTGCTAACAGAGACAAAACAAAACACGAGGCAGCTTCAGGAGGCATCTGTATAATTACTGTTGGCCATCTTTCAAGCCACCCTCCTCTCAGGAGAGAGATGTGTGACAATATATGACAAGAAAGCAAACACGCTTCCCCAGCAGAATAATAGAAGGCATCAGCAGTGTACCAGACACACCTGTCTGGCTCTGAAAACAATGCCACGCTGCCTATTTATTAGGTGCCAGAAAAGTTTATGTTTGTTCTGTGACAGTGACAGCAACTTGATCCCTTTCATTATTTGGGGATCTCAAGCTTGAGAGAGGGGAGGAGAGAAAAAAGTCTGATTCTCAATTTTTTCCCCTTCTTTTTATTTATTTATTTATTTATTATATTTTTTTTCTTTTACCAGCTCGTAGTGAGTTCTTTTCTTCCTGATAGCTGTCTGCCATTGTGTCAAAAGACAAATAACAAAGACTGTCATCCAGCGGAGGAGAGATCCTGCTCACGTTCCCTGGCAATCTTCCACTCATTGGTCCACTCCGTTTCTTAAAACCGTCAGGACGCAGCCGGCGCGATTCTGGCGTTTACCTGCGCCGCCGCCATTGCGGTTTTTGATAAGTCATTGTAGTTTGATTGACAGTCATTGTGCTGTCTAAATGATGTTGTGAGTTTATTGTGACACTATTGGCAGCTCAAGAGAGAATGACACCGTTCTCGCTCAAATACGACACCGTCTATACAATAGAGCGAAATTGCGACTGTCAGACGAATCAAGCGCTAATTGCAGCGATGCATCTATTTTGAGACGTAGTCCATTTACATTTCTAAACTAACTCGCTCTTACTTTCACCTGTCAAACAATAAACAAGCCCAACAATTCTTGCTATCATCAAGCTCAAATGAAACATAATGCCATCTATCATCTACCTCGGAGTGCGGCGGCATCTGTTTGCTCGCTAGATAGCAGACAGCTGAGAAAGACAAAAAGAGGAAGCTGTTTGCGGGGATGTTCGGAGGGAAAAAATGGGTCAGGTTGCTCGCTGCTGTTTTGCGGCCTTCCCCTCCGTCTACCTGTCAGTCTGCACGGCTGACTGTCATTTTAACAGTTAATAATTAGGCCTCCTCTCGGCACCAAACGTGGTGCCACGATGACAAAAGCCAATGGCGTGGCGGCTCCCGCTTTATAAATAGTCTGAAGGGATGATTAATGAGGATGGCTGGCGAGCTAAAGCAGCAATCTGAGCCCAGACAATGGCCGCCCGCACAGCTGCCGAAAAAACAAGACAAGCTCTGTCCGGGGATATAATTGAGGAAAGTGGCAAAACATTGCACGTAAATAAATAAATAAATGTTAACCGACAGCTTATGAAGACTTTATTTAACCCCTCACTGCTTTGCAAGCTCCTCATTAACATTTTGACACGCTCGGCTGAGAGCGGGGGTCAGGCTCGCCTTCAGACGTGCCGATGCGCCGCGAGAGGAAAACATTCTTCGGTGACGTTCTGCTGAGAGGTGAGAAGAGAGAGAGGAAAAAAAAACTGGGGGCCAAAAAGAAACCCACGTCACTACGGCGAATAGTTTGGAGTTTTCCTCCGAGAGCCGTGCCAAACATTGACTTGCTTTTTGAGTGATTTTGTGCGTAAACAAAGGAAGACTGAGCCTGCAGTAAATGCCCTGGCAGGGGGCCCTCCCTGGGTCTGTTAGTGCCAGACTCAGATCATGGGAAGGGCCTAGAATGAGCTCTTAAAGGCACAGCTAACACTAAAATGAAAATTCTGCCATCATTTATGTATGCTCATGTGCTTTCAGTCCTGCATGGCTTTCATTCTTCTGTGAAAATTCATACATTTGAAATAATTTACTTTCTACATAGGGACAAGGCATTTCAAGTATAAAAAGTGGAAGAAAAACACACCAAAGGTATCAGAAAATATGTCCATATGGTGCGACTGTAGACTGTAGGTCTTTATCTTGAACTTCATTGTTCAGGCATAGACTTTTTTTTTTTTAACACAAATCGACATTACGCCATATCTCACTTGAGTATACTGAGAGGAGCCATGGAGGATGTCAAGATTTTTTTTTTCAAGACTCCTATAAAAGCCATAATCTTTTATTATTTGATTTAAAGAAGCAGTTATGTTGTACAATAATAATACCAGATTTTTCCCTCCATCAAATCAAATTCAGTGGTATAACCAACATGCAGGAGTCCATTTTGTTGTCATGTGACAAGGAAGTGATTTCATGGAGACCCATGTATACACTAACAACTATGTCAAGGTAAATAAATGTTATTTTACCCTGTTTGACATTATGGCATGCCAAGGTCATTTAATTTTGGCAAAATAGAATAACCTTTTTTTTTTTTTTAATCATGACATTGATTTTTTTCTTGGAAAATAAGTTGTAACATTTTTGGATGAACTATTCCTGGTGTAGACGTAGTTAAATCTCTGGTTTTGTTTTATCCCACGATCTATAGGCATGCCCACACAGAATCTGTGCCCTGAACTGTGCAGATTTCCATTAAATTGCAACTAAACTGGAAGTGAAAAATTCACAACGCTTTATACATATGTTGCTAATACTCCCAGCCACCAACAAGATATTCTCAGTTCTGTTTACCATTTCGAAATTCCTTCTGCAGACCAAAACCAGCACAGAAAACGCAGCAAAAGCCCAGCGATTCTGTCTGCTTCTACTTCTGGGCCGAGATCACGGCTGCAGCTTCCATTGAAGTTAATATCGTCACACATTCCAGCTCGTTCTCTGACAGCTCTTGGTCACTGGGCCGAGCTGAAAGCTGAAGGCACAGGCTATCTGCTTCTAATGATAGGGAATGCTTTGATCGCCTCTGCCACCAGCATGCATGTTCGGCTCTTAAGTACACACATCACACATCAGATGAGTGGCTGTGCTGCCTCCATCCGCTTTAAATGTTTCCTTTTTGTCCCTTTTAAATGTACATGCATTGAAAATGTGACAAATCAATCACAGCACCTCCAAACAACAAAACATCTGTTTTCCTAACTCTTTTTTTGTCTGCTTTTGCAAACAGCGCACCGTCTGACCGACCGGCTAACAATTATCCGAAATATTTTCATGTGCTCTCTCGCTCCTGGTTCCCGCCATGTTTCCATTTGATCTGCTTTTTACTTAGCCTCCACTTTTCTCCCCGCCCACTCGTTCTCGTTCTCTCTTTTCCCGCTCCCTCTTGCTCAGACATCAACGGTTCTCCTTTTAATGTCACTGACAGGGGGTAATTTGCACCCATATATGTTTTCTCTCCAATTACACCATGGCAGCAGTGTGCTGCCAAACATCTCAGTGCTGTGCTGATGGTCACCTCTTTGAAGAGTCCTTCCTGCCTTTCTGCACTATATTTTTCCTCTTTTTAGATTCTCCCAGAGAGGACTCTGTCATTTGGCTGTCCTTGGTCCAAAGTGTTATTTAACACCTGACAACAAAAGCAGCCGCTGCCTCTGCAACAACATCATTTCGGAATTATTTCCTGTGGGGGCTAGTCTTAAATTGGTCCTGTAGTCTTGAGGACAAGCCTATACGGCACAATGACTTTCTCATAAATGTGGCACAAAATTAAATGTTAACACTTTCAGACAATTACTAACTAACGGCAGAATTATATTTAACTCCAATTACGCAAATGCTAGTTTTCTTAGATCTTGCTTTCAAACGCGAATTAGGCGTGAATTAGGACCATTTCTATAAACTAATATTTTTTGCACTAACTCTTAGATGAAAATGGAAAATATGCAATAAAACCATACCAGCATGTATTCAGGTAAGAAGTGAATTATCACAAAATGTCATAATTTTACTGTGGTAACTTGTCATATGTTGGCTAAATGTCTCATATTTGTTTTAATTTGTTCTAGAACACATTGTTAATTAGTTTTATTTATTGATTGATTGATTGATTTTGCAGCTAAACAAACCAACACTTGCAAATAAAAACTGAGACTAGCACCGGTTTCCCTCATATTACATGAAAAAGATAATTCGGTGAATAATAAAGGAAAAAATTACATGACCGTAGCTGGAAGCAGCATCCGAGATTTTACGTTTCTTTGCAGAGGAGAATCATCAAGCGAAAGAGGAGAAGAATAAAGAAATCAATCAACTGAGCAGAAGGTGCCAGCAATACGCTTTTTGATATGTCTGTCACCTATTTGTGTGTGAACATTCCCAATGTGTTCGTCATGTCAAAATTATTAACAGCTTCACTGCTCCACAATGAAAAAAGTAGCTGTCTTTGAACAATGTCTACTTTCCCAAAAATCTGGATACCTTAAAATATAGGATAACTTAAAAAAAAGTGTGTGTGTGTGTTAATTAACAACTAAAGAGCTAAAACTCAATTGTGTCAATCTGTTATTTCAGCACTATAAACAGATGTATTAATGTGAAACATTATGCATTATTTACACTAGAGAACTCATCATGCAAATTAGGAGGCCGATGAAAAATGTAAGTCTGTCAATCAATATTAACACATTCAGATTGTTTTTCCCGCAAAATGCCAAAAATAACTCTTACTTTAACATTACTGAAAAGGATCTTTCACAACTGGCATTAATGTGTCTCAAAACCTCTATGATCTAATAATATCATCTATTTGATATTGAGGCGGGTTAAATGAGTTTCTCGGTTGAGCGTGTATAGTTCATGAGAACATCAAGCATGCGTTATGAGCAGGTCTCAAACAATATTCCTCAGACATACATTTTCAGAGGACTTCTTGAATCTCTTTAAAACTGAATGCAGTACACAATACGCTATCTTCCTAAAACTTCATAATTAGTCTAATTTACTTGATTCTACACTCTTGCTCAGAGCTATTATGTTGATCAAAGGCAAAGTAAAGTGATGTCAAGGGACTGGTGCCTCTAATATCCAAGATACACAACTACTAAATCAATAGAGCAAAACAGACAGCATTGCTAAGTATAGCTTTAAGCAAACCTTAGCGCCAAATACAAAAACTTCAATTGAACCCATTGATATTGGCATGAAAAATGCATGATTTCAAGAAAGTTCTTTTATCTATGACAAAAGATCAATAGCGGGAAGGGGTTATGAAATCAAAGCTGTTTTGCTAGTCACACTACCAAAAAAAGTCTTAAAAAAAAAAAACGGTGGAGCACAATATTGAAGAAGAAAGGGTTTGAGCGAGCATAAATAAGCACATCTAAAGAATTGAAGAATGATTACAGCTGAGTGTTTTAAACTTTCCAATTCAGCTATGCTGTTAGTCAGTAAACAAGACAGGAGAAGTCAAGTCGGTTTAAAGCTCATCTGACATGACATTCAACCTCAAACAATTAATAACGATCGCTTAAGAGAAGTTCTGTTAAGCAGAATTCATTTTATTAGATCAGGTCAGGTGTCGTACCTATGTGCAAATGTGTTTGGCTTCATTTACAGTGTGACTATTTTTATGTATCTCCTGCAAACAAGCACACAATGGGTTTGAAGGGTGCCTGGCTGCAATGTCTACTGGAGCGTCACTCATCTGTCATCAGAATTAAAATAACAAGTTACGGATGAGTGATCTGACAATAAGACTGACAAACTAGAGAAAACAAGTGTTGAAAAGTTGACGCGACACATCATTGGAGACGCAATTTGCACTTCTGCTTTTCGGGTTTAATTTTGACTAGGTGTACTGACTCTCAAAGGTTTGTGAAAAGAAGAAAATGAAATACATGCATTGTTAGAGTCAAAGGATGATAAATAAGGCATCCATTATATGCCATCAGAAGGCCAACGGAGAAAGTATAAATGCAGATTTCACTCGTCTTGCAGGCACAAAAAGAAAAAAGAAAAAAATAGCAAAAATGTTTAAAATATTAATTTTAATTATTTAAATAAAAAATATATATATATGAATATTGCAATAGTACTACTGTACTCTAAAATAAAACCAGGCATTTAATAATATTAATGCTTTTATTTTACAGAACAATAGTAAAATTAAAATAATATTTGTGACTGCCTTTGTTTTCAAACATGAAACCATAAACGTTTTAATTTGGTGGAAAATCTATCAATAACAACAGGTTTATAAGCACTTCTCACAGCGCTTGAGATGATGCATTTAAGTATATATTTTGAAAATATTTACATGTATATATTTATATTCATGTTATTTATATTATATAAGTAAATATATTTAATATATAAACGTAACATATTTTTCTTAAATATATACATGCATGGGTGTGTTTATATATACACAATAAATATACACCGTACACACACATATAATCATTTGACAGCACTACTATATACAGTATATATATATATAGGGCTGTCAGTCGATTACAATTTTTTATCTAATTAATTACTTGTCGATTAATTAATCGAATTAATTGCAAAATACATTTGACTGTGAAAATACCCACAAAAGATTATTTTAAGCTATTTTTGTGTTGAATGAGAAAGTATCAAGAAGACATTACAAATTGTAGTGTTAGAAAGAAATATTTGATTTGATTCAACATAAAATTTATTAGGCTAAACATAAACATTTAGGCTACAATGGCCTAACAAACTATGGCACATAAAAGAAGATAATTTGAGAAACATTTCAGTATGTTTTGTTCATGCAATGAAAGTAACTGGAAACCAAAACAGCTTTGTTACTAACAGTTTTCAAAATACCTTCTTTTATGTTCCACAAAAGAAAGGTTTGAAACGACATGAGGGTGAGTAAATAATGACAGAATTAAAATGTTTTTTTTTTTTTATCTCTTTAAGGTTTTTTTTATTTATTTATTTATTTATTTTTTTATAAAATTATACTCTAAAGGAGGAATTAAAACTACCAGCAGGTGACCAGCAGGTGAACAGGCTGAACCTGCCAGAATGCATCTTGCAACCGTTCATTTCCATTTTTGTGCTTAAAGATTAAATGCCTCTACATTATAAACGTTTGACCGAAAGGAACCCTCAACAGAAGGGTTCTCAACAGCATGTCTTTTTCATTTGAAGATGCTGAGAGGCATAATTTTGTGGTAACGTCCACTCCAACATGTCCAAAGCTGGTTTTCGGATGAAAACTGTGGCAACCGCTGTCAGTCGAGAATCACTTGTACAACACAGAAAGCAGAGACGTACAGAGAGTATGCACAGGGCCTGGACACTTAGGGCCCGATGAGGGAGAGGGCAGATAGCAATCAAAGTTCTTTAGATTTGTGTGCCGTGCATACTGGAAGCCTAAACAAGGCCCGTGTTTTCATTTCCATACGCCATGCTCCGTCTTTTCTTCTGACAGAGATAAGATGTATAAATTATGAGCAGCTGACAAAGTCGACTCCAGCGCCCGAGGCTGCTCATCAATCATGTCCTGTGTGTCAGCAGGTAAGTGATGTGGCCCCCGGAGGCACAGCCCATTCTTAGGTGGAGGGGGAGAGAATTGGTGGGTGAGAGACAGGAAGAGAGAGAGAAAGTAAGAAGAGTGCCTGTCAGAGCCCCGTCTCCATCGGCAACTGATCCGTATTTAGCAGACTCTTTAAAAGAACAACCGCAAACACAGCCACGACAGCCATGACTTAAAACACAGGTTCTCAACCTTGGGGTTTCACTGTTTTTATGGTATAGATTTAACATTTGAGCATCATTTTTACCTGCATCTTAAATATGTCATTTCTCTTGTATGTAAAATTAAATTCAAAAAGCTCCAAATCTGTACTTATGTTCCTCTCTGGAACATGAAAGAAATTATGTTAAAGAACGTTTGGTAACACTTTAGTATAGAGACCCAGTTGCTTATTAGCATGCATATTTCTTGCATATTGGCTGTTTATTAGCACTTAAATCAAATATTCTGCATGACCATATTCCACATCCTTAATCTTAAACTTAACTACCTTACTAACTATTTTATTTTACTAACTATTCTAGTTTATTGAGTCTAAGGTTGTAGTTAATAGTTGGTTAATAGTGAGAACTGGCCCTTAAAATAAAGTGTGATCGAACATTTTTTAACTAAAAATCACATACATATAACAAAAACAATACAGACATAATAGGAAAAAATTACTAAAACTTAAAAAATAAAATAAATAAATAAAGATTAGTAAAACCTAACAAAAATTACAATAAAATCATAAAATGTAAAAATTGAATAAAACTATAATAGTATCTAAATAACACTGCCTTAAAGTAATTGTAAAAAAAAATGGATCATGAGGATCATAATGTTGAGAAATCCTTGATTTGAAGAGTTCTTTTGATGTTCCACAGAGTGTGTGCTACGCTGATGTGACCTGATAAGATCCCTTAACGGTAGTCAAAACCAGGAGTCTGCTCTCCAGAAAGGCCACCACTGGACCACCCAGTATCTGTGAGGGTGGAGCAGCAGACTCTTCCTGAAGGCACTTATGTTGTCATGGATATATATGTGATGAAGCACCACGATAAGTCTCTGAGTGTCGGCTGAAACCAAAGCCTGCTAATGAATGTGTAAACAACACCGCTGAGCAAAACAAGAGCTACAGTGCATGTTCACACCTACAGCAAAGCCGAGCAGACAAGCCTCTTCAAATCACAGTAATAAGCACTGATTTAAACCGCGGTCCACCACGCCAGTGAATGCCACATTTAACAAATGTTAAACGACTCATCCCATGAAGAATGTCTTCCCTGTTTGACAAAATGGCATTCATGTAGAGCAGGAGAAAGGGCAGGATCAAATTTCATGCAGAACGCTGAGCGCTGTGAGATAAAGGAAATGAGACAGCTCTCAGGGGGAAATGACAGGTAAAACACAGATGTTTACACAGCACCGTGCTAGAGAATACGCTTGGTTATTTCATCCTTATCTGGCTCTGCCGGGCATGAAGCATAATCTGTGAGAGTGGATATAGCAGCGGCTGTGGCCTCTTTGGCTGTGTGGGCGAGTATAGATGAGAGACGCAGCGTGGCGGCACACATATACCTGCAGCGGCGTGGCCGCGTTGTGACATGCACTGCGGAAATTCACTGAGGTCACAATCCGTGCCGCTCGGGCCTGCGGGCAGCGTTAAACAAGCAGAGCCTAAGAGGGGGTGACATAACACCACCAAAACACACAGCAGAGATGCCCTAAACACGCTTCTCGTGGTGTATAGCCCTGAGGGGACAACATGCATTAAAAGTAAATATATAACAACGTCCAGGATGCTGACAATCAGGATGGTCAATACAGCTAAAATACACAATATAATAAGATTTATGATGCTAAATACCTGTTCAAAGGCTGTACTGTATGTCACTGCATAACGATCAGTTTATAATGTTCAAATTGTGTTTTTTATTCAGATTTTTTTTTGTGAGAATTATTAGGATTAGTAAACTCATATTTAATAATTAAATTAATATTTAACAAAATTAACTTACTATTAAAATTTTTAAATGACTTGACCTTTTCAAATGCGTTTAACAATTTAAAATTACATTAATATTTGTTTACTGTTGAAGTGATATATTTATTTCTTTGTAGTAAAAAGCTAATTTTATAACATAATATTAATAACATTTGCTATTGACAGCTAAAACATTGCTCATTGAGGTTCAGAGGTTGATGATGATTCGATCAAAATACATTAAAAACCAGTAATATTAAAATATTATTATTAAATATTATACAATTTAAAATAACTGTATTCTACTTAATATGTTTTAAAATATAATTTATTCCTGTGATGGTAAAGCTAAATTTTCAGCAGAATTACTTCAGTCTTCAGTGTCACATGATCCTTCAGAAATCAGAAATTATTATAATATGCTATAAGGTGCTTAAGATCAATGCTGAAAACAGTTGTGGTGCATATATATATATATATATATATATGCGTGAATGTGTGTGAAAATGTAGATATTTGTTTTTGAGGATTCTTTTATGAATAGAAAATTCAATGAACAGCATGTTTTTTTTTTTTATTGGTAATATTATAAATGCCTTTACTTTTACTTTTGATAAATTTAATATCATTGCTGAAAAAGTTTTATTTTCTTAAGAAAAAAAAGTAATGACCCCAAACTTTTAAACATTATAAGTGTGCATGCAGATATTTATTAAGTTTATATACAGTTATTTGCAAGAAAGCAGAATAAAAGAAATCTATTAAGACATGTCCCAAAGTGAAAGCGCCTTATTGCTAAATAAATGAGTTTTCATCTGTTAATGTGAATAAAATCGACAACTATGAAAGAGCAAAGAGCCACTATGAAGGAATATGTAAATAAATGATGTAAACCACACGTCATGAGCTCATGGCTGTTACCCGCTCTGTTTAATCAAACTCTGCTCCCACAAAGTGTTCTGGTCATGTGCAGCTGGCCTCAAACAGAGCTGTGTGTTTGTACAAAGTGCAAAGCGAAACATTACTGGATTATCTAACTGAAAATATTTGTACCGGCCAGCGATGGCCCCCATTTTTCCAACATTAACTCAAAGAAAAATAACGCAGAGCATTTGATCTGAGTGAGAGATTTCATGTAAGCAGGTCTAAGCCTATTATTCAGTTAAAGATTTGTTTATTTGAAGATAAACAAGAGTGTTCAAAGAGGCAAGATTTGTCGGGTCAGTGACCAGTCAAACCTGGCCTTATTGAAATATGGAAAATACTGGACTGGGAAAATGGATGGGTTACAGTCATGAGACAAAGGTTGGATTTCTTTCTACAATATTCCCAGTTACAAAAATCTTAAACTAATTTGTTTCACTTAGAAATATGATATTACAGAAGTAAAATGGGTTCTGAACTGTGCATCATATAGGTAGTGACTTAAAACAGAAGCCACCACTTGTCAAATTCCTTCAGATCTAATAGGAAAAAAAAACAAGGAAGTTGATTAACAGCAAGCTCTACTGGGCATGAACTTCCATGGAATCGTGCATTATGATGATTTGACATCATAATGAGTGATGAGTGAGCTCTGAGACGAGTAGTATGCATTGTAATGTTCAATTGTGAGTCGAAAAGGCCATTAAAATGAATAGTCATGTCTTTAGAGCCCAGATATTATGTTATAGTGACATGTACAATTGCAGCTCCCAGCAGGCTGTAAAAAACCACATTAATCTTGAGTTAGAATATGAACCATCACTATATATCCTTTCACAAGACAGGCAAGCAGATGCCTTCAAAACGTGATACCGATGGCAGGCTTGCCAGCCTATGTCATGACATAGATATCCCTCCGTGTTCAAGAGATTATATGACTAATCAAAGACAGCACAGGTTAGTAAATAAAAAATAGATGGATGAATGGAATAAACAAAGACGGAATGGAAAGGTCAAGATGCTTTCTGAAATAAACTGTGCAAATAGACCTGTTAGTGCATATTTTATGTGTAACAAACCTAAATTATTTATTAAAATTACTTTTAAAGTCAGCATGAATTCATGAATTTCACCATATCGGTTTTCTAAATATTATTGATCTTATTGTGAACAATTCATCCATGCATGCATTTCACTTTTATTATTATTTTATTGATTTATTTCATTTTTTTCCGTACAATCAGAAAGAAATTTTCAGTTTCATCACAACTGTATGCAACACTATTTATAGTATTTTACTCAAACTCAAAATTGACTGTGTACTTTTCTGTTCACACTTCTGCTTTGTAAATGGTTCATCAAGTAGTAGTCTAAAGAAAAAAAAGTGTCTTCGTGATCTTTAATCAAAAACATAAACAACTTGCTACTGGTAATAATAAGAACTATAGAACAATCAAAATCACATTCATTTCTCACGATCCAACCAATTCCAGATTGATAAAATCGAGACCCACATTTATTTTTTTATTTTTTTTTTAAACACAGGAACTTGGAACTTGGAAATACATTTAATAACAAGTAAAATGAATGGTAAATGCTAAATATTAAAAAGCAGTTAGATCCTTAATTTGCAGTTTCCCATCCTACACGTATCTAGAAGTGATGTAGTATACCGTGAAGGTGGATGTTTACAAGTTCTCGCCGAATTTACCAGAGAATCACCCTGCGCATATTAGCACAGACAATATTGATCTTCCCTGTGATGTGCAGTTCAAGAGAAGCTGGATGAAAAAAAGTCAGCCGCCATTTTGAAACGGTTCCCCCACTGGGCTACAGAGCGTACTCACTCTCAACACCAAAGAGAAGGAGGCCTGTCATGTCTGGCATGATGAGCTCAAAGTCTGGTCATGGCCTGGAGCGCCAGCAAGGCGTCTGGCCCAAAAGCGGCCTGGAAACAAACAGTCTCTCAAGCGCCTGACAGACACACAGAGAGCTCAGACCAGCCCCACACACCAGACAGGTGTCAGCCCATCCTGACATGAATGACATCCAGGATTGCACCAAAAACAGCACTGCAAACTGATGAAAGTCGTCAGAAGCTTCTTCTTTTTTCTGATCAGAGAAAACGTCTACATCTAGTCCGTGGCATTATTTTCTTTCTCTCTCTTCTTTCCCTGTGATAGCACATGCAACCTAGGGCTGGACGATATGGCCAAAATTTAATGAAAATGCCATCGAAACTTTTCTGAAGACAGTCGGTTCCCTTCACAGATACATTTATATAAAACACCCGCGACATTTTTTGATTTTGAAACGTGCAGTGCTCATGTTTATTCAACGAAGTCAAACGGCACAAATAAATCAATGTATGGGAAACTGGTAATGTATATCGAAATATCGGAAATGTGTTTAAAAATCATATCACCGTTATTGAAAAAAATTATATCGCGATACATATTGATATTGAATTATTGTCCAGCCCTAATGCAACCTTTTAGAAGCATTTCCAAGACGTGTATCAAGGAAGGTTTATTTGAGTGACTTGAAACTAACTACAGCTGGGAAAAAATTAGAAAAACATGAAGTGTTTTGTAGGGACGTGTCACCGTTTCGATGTCTACAGAGCTGTCTGGAAGTCTGATGAGTTATGACAGGATACGGTAAACCTATCTGATTTAACGGCTGCGTCTTGCTTTACAGCTGAGAAAAGGGCCAGATCCCTTGTGCTTTTGGAAAAGGTGTGATGAAAGTGGGAGCAGCCCGCTTATCACATTACCTTAAACAAGCCCGTCGACTGTTACTTCCAGCTGGCAAGCAAACGTGACCAGGCAGCGGCTATTGTGCCACCGGCAGGCTACTGTTCCCGCTGCCAATATCAGGTGATTCAGAGATATTATTTTATCCTGTGTCGGAGCGCAGGGTTACATTTGTGACTTGTATGCTCTAGGAGAGGAAGAAAGCCTCAAGAATAGCTTATTGTTGTCAGCTTGCATCTCAGCATTTGTTTGGCAGCCGCTGGCCTGTCTGGCAGAGGCGGACGGAGGCTGGAAAGGAATCCGTACCTCTGTAACACCTGCAGAGAGGGCAGACTGGCTCACATCCACCCTTCACTGTCAATAGAGCAGCGGCGGTGCCGTAACCCTACCCCTCCTTTCGTAGTCCCTCAATGCAACTCGCAGTCCAGAGCGTGCTGATCAAACACAATAACCAGACACATCCTTCTCACGGACCGAGTTGCGAGACACAACGTGAGCTCCGCGCCTGACACGCACAGAAGCTGAAGCGCTGAGTTTCGGTCGCAACGGAGTTACTACTGTGATTTCACCTCATGACTTCACATCATTTGGAATTTATGGTTTACACAGGGTGAAACTTGATGACTGCTAGGGGATGTTATCATGCTTGAATAAGTCCAAGTAATGCTTTAATCCCAGCTATTAGCCTTGTCTGTATTTTTCAAGGGCCAACGTTTATATGGCAAATTCTGACTTACAGTTCAGCCTGAATTAAAATGTCTGAGGTTTATGGCACCCTGGACCTGTTTCAAGCACTTAAAAATATGTGACAACCTTATTCAGGGCAACAGAGCCATGAATCTGTCAGCTCCACAGTGAATGTCAGCTTCCTGAAGGTCACATGCTGGGTATTAATAGCCAGACACTAATGTCAGAAGTCACAACTGTCCTCAACACCTGTGCAATATAACGCTAATTAAAAAACAAGATGGAGCCCAGTCCGACATTTCACTGGGTAAATCGTCCTCTCTGGTTACAAGCGTCAACGGGCTAATTTATTACTCCATCAACATGAGGAAATCCAAGAAATGACTAAAACTTTCAAAACGCCAATCAAGCTTAAAAATAAGATGCATAAATTTGCCATTCATTAATGCCCAGTGCTCATTCACCACATTTTTTTCCCTCTTTTCAAGAAAACTCGCTGCCACAATGCTAGGGTGTTTTGGGTGGTTGCTAAGGCACTGCTAAACAGTTGCTAAAGATTTCTGTGTGGTTGATTGTGTTGCTATGTGGCTGCTAGTGTGTTTTAGGTGGTTGCCAGGGTACTGGTTTCTGTGTGGTTGCTAGAATCAAAGTCCCTTTAAGGCATGTCATCTCACTGGGCAGCCATCTTTGAAACGCCTCTCGGGCATCAAAGACTATAGAATACCCAAGACGTGTCACTCGTATAGTTTTGAATGGGGAAAAATGCAACACTCAATATGGCTGCTCAATCGTAGGAAACCCCTCCTTCTAAATGAAAGAGCCAATCGCTAATTGGTAAAGTCAGCTGCCGTTGGAAGTCCCAGTTGCTATAGAAACAGTCAGCATTCTGAGACGTGCTCTTAGGACTGCGCATGCGCACTGACTGATCTTAGCCTGAAAAATAAGCTTTTTATAACGCAACAACATAAACGGCAGCTGCAGTGATGCGCTGACTTTACTGAGTAGGGATTGGCTCTTTTGCTCAGAAGGTGAGGCTTCGTTTGATAGAGCGGCCATATTGAGTGTTGCATTTTTCCCCATTCAAAACTATAAGAGTGACACGTCTTGGGTACTCTATAGTCTTTGCTAGAATGTTCTGGATGGTTGTTCTGTTGTTATGCGGTTGCTAGGGTGCTCTGCAGTTCCTTACTGATCCAAAGCTAACAAACAAAAACAAACAAATAAATAGATAAATGAATAAGTTATTGGCATATTTTAAGAATAAATCTAAAATGACAGTGCAGTTCATGCATATATACTGTATATTCAACTTAGACAGTATCAATAATTCTTTTACTGGAAAACAAGACAAAATTACTCATTTGACTCCTTAAGCTGTTACACAGCCTATTTTAATAGTTTGAGGATTTAAATGGGGTCTTTCTCTTCCCTCAATCTCTTTCTCTTCTAAGTAAGGGATGAATGTGGTGTGAGTATCACTTGACCCCGCTGACCTGCAGGTGACCCCAGAGGCACACAGGGTTTGCAGGAGGCCTGTGCTCTGATGGCTCAGAGACTCTCTCCTTTCACAGTGTGAATGAGGAGAATGGGCCTCCCTCTCACAGGCCATTCAACATTGTGGAGGGCTGCTGAATTAAGAATGCACAGTGAATAATGAACTCTATTAACCCTAACAGTCCCAAATATACACACCTGAGATAGTGTCCATACTCACAAATACTGTATTTGTATTTGCTATGTTTCTTTTAGACTGCAATGCTTATTATAGAGTTGTTAGCTTAGCAACATGCTAATGCTAAATTCTACTGAAATCAAAAGTAAGTTGAGTCTCTGGTGCACCTTAAAAACTGCATAAAAATTACATGCAGTTGTCTTTTTTTCATTTTAGTAGGCCTATTTATATTAAAAACAGGACAATTATGTGTGTTTTTAAAAGGTTAATAGAGCACTGCAATCATGACATAATTTTGCATGCCAAAACCTTTTGTCCCTCGACAAAACTTTTTTTTTTATTGGTTCACAGACAGACAGACAGACAGATAGATAGATAGATAGATAGATAGA
>NW_015635763.1:682895-686971 GCF_001515625.1 Sinocyclocheilus rhinocerous | reverse complement strand
GCTTGTTTTTAATGTTTTTATGAAATATCTGTATTGACTGCATGATCATATCATCGTATTATTTACTGCCACGGAAGCAACAAAGTAAAGCTTGGCGAGCCGCATGAGGCTCGCGAGCCGCGCAATGAGTAACACTGCTCTAAACCAACAAAAGTTTATGACTCCTATATGTTTTGTTCATGTTTTGTTTGGAAGGTGATTAGATGAAAACAAAATATGCATATTAATTCTAGAGGGCATTTCATTGGGCAAAATGGGATATGCCCCTGAGTGCAAATTATCTTATAAAAGCTATTTTTGTCAGCTTTCAGGAGTACACAAGCTTAATGATGGCTATTGATATCCACAATTTTTGTCATGGGCTCTTTAAATTTGGACTTTTGTGGTCTAACGGGGTGCTATTTCAGCAACACAGATAAATTTGCCTATGTAAAGAGTTTTAACACTTTTCTTTCTTTTCTTTTATGAGGTTCATTTTAAATTAGAATGCAGCTGCCTATGTAGGCAGTACATGGTAAGGCAGCTCAATAATTTTTAGAATAGGCTTGTGTACATAACGGATGACTACAACACACACAAGCTTCCATTATCCAATCAGCACTGCAGTCTTGCATCTGTATGTTAATGACTTGTCAGCTCTGACCCAGTGCCGATGAGAACAGAGAACGTTAATGCAGTGCACTTGTCTAGTTAATCTCACACAGGCCTTGGCTGTTTGTTCTCAAACAGAGCAGATCTGAAATCTCACTCCACCCCATGCTTTTGTGTGCAGATCTACCTATTAGCACAGGTTTACACTGCCTGACCCCTGACGACATGAATTATATTCCCATCCGCCTGGCAAAGAGAAAAAGGACCAAAGCGATGGTCCTGTAGGCCTCGTCTATCGGCACGACTCTCGAAGCTGCTTCGTTGACTTAGATTTCTCATTAATCTTCTATATCCAAATGCCTAAATTACTGCTTTTATGGACACATTTACCGTTCACACACTCATTCGGTTTCAGTAGCCTGAGGCTTCTTGTACTCTGGTTCTTCACCACCCACACAGGCTGTTTATTTACCGCTGGGCTTGTTAGTAGCCATTAAACTCATCTAAAATAAAAGTCAACATTGTCAAAGCAGTAATCCGGTTTATTCAATGGCTTGTCTCGTAAACAGAGAATATTAATTGACTAATGCAATTACGTCATAGGCAGGGTGGCAGCATACATACGCAGCGCTGAGAGTGATTGATTATTTTATGGCATTCTGAGCAGCTATATTCTTGTTGGGATTTCATAAAGCACTGCTATATCTGGATATAAGAATGCTGGGATGACAAGTGGGCTAACCGGAGATGGGGAAATGCAAGCTGTCTGATGGCTAATGATAAAAAACAAAAAACAAAACAACAAATAGGCACCGACGTTGAGAGTATTGAACTTAAGCGCTAGATTAAAAGAATCCACACGCGACGCTGTCGCTGGCTGTCGAATTTCCTCCTTCCTCCTTAACATAACAGGAGGTCAAACAATATGAAGGTTATCGGCGGCTGTATCAAAATAAATTACGCTTGGGAGTGTCTCTCGCTGTCGCACAGCGTCTTAATGATGCAAAGTTAACACACACTAAATAACAGTGCCTCCTAGCATTGACAGCCTCAGAAATAATTGACCAATATGTTGCAGGCTGAGATACAGTGGGCTGAGAATCCAATCGTGCAGCTGACAGAATGCATTGAGCATGCCACTAAATTCTGCATTATACACAAAGAACTGGCAGGTCAGGGAGCTGACTCCTGTGAGCCATTATGTGATGCCATCAATGAGGCTAAATTACCTGCCTCTCCACAATATGCTCCAGTTAACTAATTTCCTGACAGCTCACTGTCTCACAAGAAAAGCACCAAATTCGCTAGCTGTCAGGTGCATGATGGACTATTCCTCTTTTTCATTCGCTTCCTCTTTTTGAAATGGCACTCCTCCCAGCAGCCCCTTCAGCAAGAATATGTGGAGATTCAGTGCAAATGCACAAGCAATGAAGTAAACCAGATTATAAACAAAGCCCAGAACGCGTATTAGCTGCTATTAGACACTATTAGACACGGGCGAACGATGCCGAACGGAAAATGAGAAAGTGCATTTTGCCAATATTTGAAAAATTTACATACGAGGTGCACTATAAATCACGCGATCATTGCGTTTCGGCCCACAGATTCGTCGCTGTTGTTCGCATTCCCTCCAGACGGGAAAACAAAAAGCCTACAAAAGCTTCGCCTCCACAATGAGGCCACGGAAACTGAATCCTCAGGTAGACAAAGTCTACTTTTCCCTGCCAGAACACGCGCACAATGGCGGCGGCGCTGTCGAAGCCTTCCTTAAAGCGAGCCCGTATTACCAAACAATGCTGCGCAACAAAAAGAGACACCCACCGAGGAGTAGAACATTGTCTGCTTAAAGTTCACAATGCATGTCAGCGTTTGTCTGCTTCGCCTTTTCTTCTCGTGCCTTTCTTCTGTGCACTCTGTGTGTATGTTCCTTTACAGAGGTGGGCTATCATTATCTCAGGAATGACAGTAGGTGGAAACGCTATCTTTCATTACACAGAGCATAAATAGTGTAATCTATCAGCTCTGTCAATCAGGATGATTGATTACGGCCTGTCAGAGAGGAGAGTGACATATTAGAAAAGTTTTGTTAACAATGCCTATTGCGAGTGGGGCCTGCCACAGAGGCAAGTGATTAATGTGTTGTCAGGCTGTAATCCCACACCGCTGGCTAATGAGGCAAGAATTTATCATCTTTACAGACTGGCAGATGTCAGAAGGAAAGGAATCCAAAGTGCTGGAAACAATATACGGTTTCTTACCGGGCCTGACGTGTCTGACAAGCTTTAAAAACCACAAAGAGGCCTTGTGTAAGCAAAAACTTGAATAGGGCAACTTTCCTTTTGGCATCCTTCTCGAATTCTGCAAGTCAACAAGTATTGCTCTGAGCGAAGAGTTCCCATAACTTCAACCCCTTTTGTCAGGCCAGTCAAAGTGCTGCTACAAAGAGCTTTTCAATTACTCCTCCATACACGACGTGTGAAATTTACACACCTAGTTCTTTGTTCACGCTTCTGATTCTCTTAAAAACTCCAAACATGCACAACATATATGTATATATATATATATACACACACACATGTAAAAACCTTCTTAACTCATTAAAGTAAATAAGAGAAGGGGAGGTGTAATGCGATCATGGCAAGTTGTTTTTAGTAGCGGCAGGCTTAGAAAAGAGCTGAGTGGGAATCGGTCACGGAGGCTTGTTTGGGTTCGACCGGCCCCTGTAATAAGAGTTCCTGCTGCCTCTTTGGCTCCAGCTCTCCTGCAGGTCTGAGATTCAGGGCCCCAACAGGGAGCCACTGACATAGGGTGAGAAAAGCTCAGAGCCCCCTGGGACAGAAAAACACTCAATCTCCGTCACGGCCACTTTCACTGCCGCCAAGCAACGCATACAATTAGTACTGCTCTTTAACATGCAGTGCACTGCTATATGTGAATATGAAGATGTTTAAGAAAATGTTTGTGGAAAGAAAAAGCGGTAACACTTTAGATTAGGGAACACTAATCTAAACTATTAACTAGTTACTTATTAACATGCAAATTACTAGCATACTGCCTGTTTATTAGTACTTAATGCATATATGCCTTATTCTGCATGACCATATTCTAGATCCCTAACCTAATGCCTAAACATAACTACTACATAAAATACCTTAAAATAATACCTTACTTGAAGGGAAACATTTGAATTTCAGAATTTACTGTTAAAATTTATTACATATACTCTTTTGACATAACTACTACATAAAATACCTTAAAATAATACCTTACTTGAAGGGAAACATTTGAATTTCAGAATTTACTGTATTTTGCTTTAATGAGCACTTGAGTGTTAAAGTTTGTTGAAAACCAAATGATAATGTTATTTGGTATGATTTCATAATCATAAAATTTTTAAATCATGTTGTAATAACTTGTTTAGGATTATATATTGTGTGTTTGTTTGTTTGTGTGTGTATATATATATATATATATAAATATACACA
>NW_015635763.1:644599-679366 GCF_001515625.1 Sinocyclocheilus rhinocerous | reverse complement strand
AGTGGGGCCTGCCACAGAGGCAAGTGATTAATGTGTTGTCAGGCTGTAATCCCACACCGCTGGCTAATGAGGCAAGAATTTATCATCTTTACAGACTGGCAGATGTCAGAAGGAAAGGAATCCAAAGTGCTGGAAACAATATACTGTTTCTTACCGGGCCTGACGTGTCTGACAAGCTTTAAAAACCACAAAGAGGCCTTGTGTAAGCAAAAACTTGAATAGGGCAACTTTCCTTTTGGCATCCTTCTCGAATTCTGCAAGTCAACAAGTATTGCTCTGAGCGAAGAGTTCCCATAACTTCAACCCCTTTTGTCAGGCCAGTCAAAGTGCTGCTACAAAGAGCTTTTCAATTACTCCTCCATACACGACGTGTGAAATTTACACACCTAGTTCTTTGTTCACGCTTCTGATTCTCTTAAAAACTCCAAACATGCACAACATATATGTATATATATATATATACACACACACATGTAAAAACCTTCTTAACTCATTAAAGTAAATAAGAGAAGGGGAGGTGTAATGCGATCATGGCAAGTTGTTTTTAGTAGCGGCAGGCTTAGAAAAGAGCTGAGTGGGAATCGGTCACGGAGGCTTGTTTGGGTTCGACCGGCCCCTGTAATAAGAGTTCCTGCTGCCTCTTTGGCTCCAGCTCTCCTGCAGGTCTGAGATTCAGGGCCCCAACAGGGAGCCACTGACATAGGGTGAGAAAAGCTCAGAGCCCCCTGGGACAGAAAAACACTCAATCTCCGTCACGGCCACTTTCACTGCCGCCAAGCAACGCATACAATTAGTACTGCTCTTTAACATGCAGTGCACTGCTATATGTGAATATGAAGATGTTTAAGAAAATGTTTGTGGAAAGAAAAAGCGGTAACACTTTAGATTAGGGAACACTAATCTAAACTATTAACTAGTTACTTATTAACATGCAAATTACTAGCATACTGCCTGTTTATTAGTACTTAATGCATATATGCCTTATTCTGCATGACCATATTCTAGATCCCTAACCTAATGCCTAAACATAACTACTACATAAAATACCTTAAAATAATACCTTACTTGAAGGGAAACATTTGAATTTCAGAATTTACTGTTAAAATTTATTACATATACTCTTTTGGTAAATGATGACACAATTGTCATTTTTGTGTGGGTGAACTATACCTTTAATAATACATTTTATTAATTTTATTATTATTACTATGGAAATATGAAATTATTTCTTTAATGAAATGATACTCTAAATAATAAACTAAAACTGTCAGTAGGTGGTGGTAAATGTCTTAATGATTAAGTCATCGAGTCATTTATTCATTCATTTGATTCGTTCAAATGGCTGATTCATTCAGGAGTGTAGTAAATGGTTCTCTTTATGAATGGTCCATTGAATCATTAGGCTTGTTCGACTTGAAGCGGATCATCACCATCAGACCGGTCGGTGTGTGAAATCAAAGTACTGCAAGAGCTATAGAGAGCAGACAACTCTGCATGCTTTTGTTGTACACGGAAGCAGTTCCGGGCAGATGACGTATGAGGTCGGCGTTGTGCACTATTTGCACAACTGTTTTGCATTTATTCAAAGTTACATACATTCTCCAGAGGTATAACATTTTACCAAGGGGCCTTCAGGGCAGATCAACTGAGAGATAAAGTGCTATCAGTATCTACTCACCCTAATGAAACACAAATTGAGTGTTACAATTGCAACATTAGCGGCACTGGCTTATTTGCATGTGTTTATAAATCACAATGGCACAATTAGCATTACATGATATAATCAGACGCAGGATTATTTTAAATATGCCTAATGATCTGGCTCTATCTCCAAACTCTAACTGGCGCGGTCCTGAGCGGCAACACGCACGCATGCTGAGGTCTTTCAGAATAAGCCATCTGTGTTTAATTAGCCTGGCAACATCTTACAATCATCAGAGGAAAACTGAAAAGTTAAACTGTAATTAAACTATGAGTGCTGGCGCTGTGGGACATGCTTGTCTGTGTCTCTGTAATTGCAAAAACATCATTGAATAAGTGTTGGGACTTAAAAAAAAAAAACTGCTCACTTAGTAGCGCTAGCAGAACCACTCTGTCCACTTCCACACTAACAGCAGAAGCACGGAGGGCATCCATCAACTAGAGAAATCCCAGCTAGTCATCTTTAGTTCATTAATATTCTGACTTGACCAGGCCTTGACTAAACAGAAAAAAGTTTAACACCGCTACTTATTCAGGCCAGAACTGCCCACTTAGATGGAAAGAAACTGTCTGATTGACACAAAGTGACCAACCACAGTTTGCTTTGATTTAATGTGCCATTTGGGGCTGGTTTACCTGAAATAGATTATACTACAATAACAGACTGGCATGTAAAAAATAAATAAATGCTAGTCAGATAAATAAGTACTGTCACGTTTTGTGTGATATACAGTACATTAGATGAGATGAGACTAATTATGACTAAGCAGTATCTGGTTTATGCAAATCAAAATCCATTACAGGATAATATCTATGGTTATTTCTGAAACAAAATACTTTTAAGGATAAGGATTTTGCGTATTGATGTCAATGACACAGCACATTTTCACTCTGTTATGGTTTTGTTTAACGCAAGGAACAAAACCTTGACAACATCTAAGCTTGATACTGTAATTTTTACAACTACATTTAGTCATATCTTATAGCAGTTAAGCAAACGCAAGGGACAGATGGGCCGTTCTCCCTCAATTTCCATTAAGCAATGCAAATGGGAAACATCATTGTGGCTGTTCAAACAAAACTCCTCAAAAACATCTGCTTGTTTTCAGGCCAAAATATGCAATATATCATTTGTGTAATAAGAGTGACGTGACGTTGAAGTCATCCGCCCCTATCTCTCGGCTTTGTACGGGGCCATAAATCAATCGTGCAGCTATTACTAACAGTTAACTGTGCTTTAAAGCTTTACAGTCTGTTTATGATGTGCAATGTCATGTGATTTATGTGGACACAATGAGTCACTGGCTCTAATAGCGCTGTTACTACTATTATTATTATTATTATAAAATTTAATAATAATAATAATAATAAAAATAATAATCCAAAATACCTATAAATATTAGTGTTGTTATTATTATTATTATTTTTTTTTCTATTATTATTATTATTCTATTACTATTATTAATTATTATTATTATTATTACCAAAAAGTTTATTTTACAACTTTATATTATAATATAATAAGCATTATAAAGCATTATAAAAATATATAAATAATTGACCAGTCTTTAATTAATGATTGACTGACAAACAAAGAAACAGTCACACTTTATGTTAAGGTCCAAGTCTCGCTGTTAACTAACTATTAACTATGAAATTTGCCTCAATAAACTCCTAATTCGCTGCTTATTAATAATTAGTAATGCAGTTGTTTAGTTTAGGTATTGGGTAGGATTAAGGGATCTAAATTATGGTCATGCAGAATATTAATATATGCTTTATAAGTACTAATAAACAGACAATATGCTAGCAATATGCATGCTAGTTAATAGTGAGAATTGGTATAAAAAAAAAATACATAAGACAAAAGTGTAATTAAACATACTATCAAATAATGTATTGTAGTCATGTGTATGCGTGTACTAGGATCAGAAAATCCCAGATTTATTGGATCTGTACACATACCAACAACAAAACAAACATGCACACACAGGCTGCAAACCTGCTTAAATGCACAAAGAAACTGCTGCAAGTTCGTGCACAGTTGTGGCTGGTTTAATTTAACACAGTGTTGATGACAATGTATGCAGTAAATCTGCCTGTTATCTTTGTGGATCAGCTAAACTGAATCACCCGTCACAAGTTAGTTTCAGAGTCACAAAAAATGTAGTTAAGGTTGTCTGTAGAAAATGGCAGTAACGACTGTTTCCAAGCAATCTGTTTGGCCAAATTGCACTTCCCATTGCAACGATATTTTTGAGGAAAGCTTTATCCATAAAACACTGAAGGTACATTGGCGCTCAGTTTCTGTTTATGATGTGCAATGTCATGTGATTTATGTGGACACAATGAGTCACTGGCTCTAATAGCGGCTGTTTTTTGCGGACTGTGCCCTCATGGCGACCTCCCAAAAACTCCAGCTGCCAGAGCACTTTCAGCGGCCGGTCCCTCTGCGGTCCAAACACTTCACTGCTGGACACCATGGGCCAGAAGGAAAAATGTGTCCCAGCACTTGTCCCTCAGGACAGATGAGGTGAAATCCAAACCGTGTTTTCTGACACATGGGGGAGACAGTGTTCTCATAGCTACGCTCTTCCCACACATGAAGCGCAGCGATCGTAAAAATGGTGATGGACAGAGACTGTGACTTTGATCAATACTGCAGTGACTTTATGCCATGCCATGCCATGCCATCCTCTTTTTACTCTTCTACTTACAGAGGAGTTTGGGTTAATAATAATAATAATAATAATAATAAATAAAATTACTAATGATATTACTACTACTACTACTATTATAATATTTAATTAATAATACTGCTACTACTAATAATAATAATACATATATAAACACTGAAGGTACATTGGCGCTCAGTTCTACAGCCTGCTGTTTATTATGTTTAAATGCTTCAGGGAAGTCATAATTCTCACATAGAGAGATGAATATGGCACCACACCGCAAGAGGGATGATACAGAGAGAAAAAGAGAAGCATTCTGTCCATCTCGCTTTCTACAGAGCATACAAACCAAAAAATACAATAATCACATGCTATCAGGCAGCTTCACTGAGGTGGTCTGTCTTAGTTTGGCTCTTTTATTTCGCTGTCTTGATATGAACTCTGACGAGAGGCAGATTAATATGAAAAATGCAGAGAGGAGATCGACCTCATAACTTTCCTGGATCTGCCAACATTACGGAGAGCCGAGTTTGTGTGACTAGAACTGATGGGACTCAGCACTGACTCGAACTCCTCCAGTTGGGCCGTCTGTTTTTCATTATCCAGGAGAAGGATGTGGGAGAAATTGTGTATCGTGGTGAGAAAATCAAGTCAAATGCTTCATCCAAGCATAATCTAGCTGACATTTCAGAGCCATTATATCCTTACATGGCTACAAAACATTACACTGAGAAGCAGCTACTTCATGTTTTCATTAAAAAAAAGTGTCCTTCGGTTGCTTATTATTTATTATTTTTGCTGAGCATTGTACAAAAGAGCTTCTAAAATAGGTGACCAAAGGTGTCAGTTTTTGTAGACATGGCTAGTTAAAGTGAATGATTTAACAATGTTATGAAGGGTTTGCTGTACTTCAAGGAGCCAAAATTTAACCACAACGTTTTTTTGGTCTTGGTGTGGTTTCACACCATCACATTCCATGACCTCTGAGTCCTCTGAAAAAATTATCACATTATGGCATTCCTGCACACCCAATTTCCCAAAAGTACAGCTTAAGGCTTTTCACTTTCCTTCTCTTAACCGTGGCTTTGAGAAAGGAGATGGGAAAAAAATCCTAAATACCCTTTCTGGATTTCCTTGTTTACTGCAGGTAGTTGTTTATTCCTCTCTCCTTTTTCTATCTCTCTCTCTAAGCTGGTCAGATCACTCCATTTCACCACTCTAGAAATCCAATAAAACACAGGCCCAATTACGCTGTCCTCATAACTACAGCTCGCAAAACGACCTCCCTCCCTTCCAGCACACATCAGCCATGCAGAGACACCAGACAACAACAGCGAGACAGCTCATTTTCAACCACTTACATTAATATATAGTTGTAGGACCACCAGTGCATGGTGGGAGGGAAAAAAATCAATGCAGAAGAGAAAGAGATTTGCAACAGGCTGTAATAAATGTCACCTTGGGCTAAATTGCAAAGACGCTAAACATTTCAACACATTCAGTAAGTGCAACGTCACTTTGGGAGACAATAAAGTGAAAACTCTTTGAACGTGATAAGAGCAATTTCTGTCCCGCTATTTACACTTTGGGTATAATTTGAGACTCTTGGATCAGTTGAAAAAGTTTCAATGTTATGTTATTCAAATTCCTTGGACTTTTATAAAAAACCTTGCGATGTATCAGTGTACCTAATATCACAGCAAGAAGGCAGCTTAAAATGTGTCCTTTAAATATTAAAATTCAAGTATTAATTTAATAAATAAATAAATAAATAAATAATATACAACATAAATTTTTTCTTTTTTTTTTAGAATTTTTATTTTTATTTTAATAAATTCCTTAAATCCTTACATTTTTGTTCAAGAGATGAGACAACTTGCACTAAAAAAAGCTACACAGTCTGTTAAGATTACACTGAAATGATCAGAGACTTTCCTATAAATAAAAAAATAATTTGGTCTTTTGTGACACTGGGACTGCAATACAGAAGGAAATGAAGAGCGGCAGGTGCTACACAGCTAAGAAAAGCACAAGATTTGATGAATTTTCATGTTATCATATATATATATTTTTTTTTTTTATGGTATTTAGGAATAATACTGGCTATCTTTTTTTATTCCCATGACTGGGCAAGGTTTATAGGTGTGTCCCCGACTAAGGATTTTCATAGTCAAATCGGAATTTTCGAATCTTGCCGATAGTCGACTGATAATCGAATCATATGTTTGGGGGCGGGGCAAAATACATTACCAATGGGTCAAGTAGTCAGACATTCGATAGTCACAATTACTGACATTAACACACAGGGAAAATGTGTAATGGATGCCTTGCAGATACAAACGGGGTAAATAATGTTTTATGTTTTGATTAATAGATAGTTAACATTAAACGTCAGCGGAACCTTAAGAATTCACAACACTTTTATAATTAGTTATTAATGTTCTGCTTTTCTGTTTTGAGCTGCGCACGCTGAAGATGACCAGTAAAATGAAGCATAGCAGGTGTTTAATCAATGGGATTTAACTCATTTAACTTACGATTCGTTATTTATTCAACATAACGTTAATATTACGACTTATAGGCTATCTGCACAAAATGCCTCGAGTGCACAAGAACTGCGCAGCTCTGAATGAACTCCTTTTGTGGACGCGTTCTTCACGCAACAACGTGCAACAACACGGCAACTAAACTCTAAAAATTCACAGTATAGTGTTCTCATTAAAATGTTATAAATATGACAGTCCCAGTCATAGTTATTAATGTTCTGCATTGTTGTTTGTCCTGCACGCGCTGCGCGCTGAAGAGATAATCACCGTAGTACTACAATGAAGCACTTTACTGCAGCGTAACTCAACTAAATGCATCTTATACGAGATAAATAATATATTCACGATATATATAACCGGCTGAAATGTTTTGAAATCACTTGTACCCTACCTGATCGAAAAAATTCAGTCTTTCACTCTGTCTGTGTCAGTTTGAGTCTTGTTAAAGTTTTAAATCCCTGCCGCCAAGATGCTCCTCTGTCGGTCATGGATAATGGAAAGGGAAACTTAACTTAAATCCATAGGGGTGGTTGGATTTATTCACGCACGTTAAAATATTTATTTAAAGCTTCTTTCTTTTCAGATTCTTATTTACAGCATTATCATAATAGGCTGTATATTAACTTATTGGGAGAAAACCGGTAGTTCTATGTGAAATCAGACATTTGAGCACCCCTTTATAGCCAAAATGGCATGATCATAACACCTCAGTGAATATTCGACTGTGAGATTGGTAGTCGAATCAGGCTCCTCCTATCGAAGCATCGAATCTTCGACTATTCGGGGTCACCCCTAGCAGGTTACATTCCTGATCAGCCAAGGGGTTAAATGTAAATTGCTGTTTAGGCAACTTGATTTCAAACAAGCTCTTTCATAGGACAACAGTGTGTGTGTTATAAAGAAAAAGCAACAAAGAAACAAAGCACATTGACAATCATATTAGATTTCATTTTACAGGTAAATTTTTTTTTAAATAAATTAAAAGAAGCCTGAGCTTGCAGTAATTGTTTCATAAATCTGTGTTGAGCATTATTATGTCGTTTTACACTATATAACAGTATATTCATACAGCCCCACTAACATATAGAAATAAATAGAACAAATATATTTCAGATATTTCTTTCTTTCTGTCAACACGCAAAACTGAACAGACAGAGGAAACAGTGGGTAAAACCCTTACAGACAGGCATAGATGAGACATTCAAAGACTACCACAATTCTACAACAGCAAGCTGTCGGTACAGGACTCCGGTTTGATGGCAAATTTGGAAAGCAGGAAGAGCTAATTACAGTCTGCTGTAACAATGTTAACAGCAGCATGTCTTTAAACGCAAGACACCTCACTGGATGAAGAATAAAAGCAAACACAAATAACTAATTATGCCATCATCTTCTCGCTCGTCGCTGGCACTCATTAATTGGTGACCTGCACTATTGATCAGTAGACAATCGGCATGATGATGAAGCCAATTAGAGACAGAGAGTACACATGCCCCACAGAGCTTGTTATGGCTGCCACATCATGTCTCATCTAAATCAAAACAAATGCTAGGCAAATGTTGGCGTGCCAGCTGCGCCAGGCACAGACATGGGACATTAGAGCACGGCCAACTTTCTCCCTCTCACTACAATAGCAGTTATTGTGGAGAGGACAGAAGCCTTACAGCATTACAGCAGAGTCTGTTTCATCTGCTCAAGTGTCTGACAGTGGGCAGGCCAGAGATATTCTTGTCCTTTTACTGTAGACTTTCAGACTTTAGAAACTTTAACACTTTACAATCAGGTTTAACTTCGGTACAATTAATTTACTAATCTAAGTTAACATTAATTTCTATATTTGTTAACATTAAAGACATTAACAAACTAACAATAAAAACACTTATAAAGCATTTGTTAATCTTAATTTCAACATTTACTAATATTATAGAAAATTATACATACTAATAAAATAAATGCATAAACTTGTACCAAAGTTGTATTTCAAGTTTGATAAATGAATATTAATTGAAACATGAAACATGAATTAACTATAAACAACAGTATATTTATAAATTAACATTAACCTTGAATGATAAATGCTGTACAAGTCAAGTTAGTTCACTGAATGTTAATGAACTGAACTTAATTGTAAAGTTAACTGAAATGTAATTCACAATGTGGAAAATTGTCTCGCTTCACAATATTGAACATATTATACAAACAAAGGCATAAAAAATACAGTTATATTCAAAAAAAGAATAATAAAAATATACATAAGCGTGACATGTTAGCAGTACTGGGGGGTAATGGATTACATGTAATCTGGATTACATAATCAGATTACAAAAAATAAGTACTTGTAATTAGAGTATATTGCATTTAAAAATCGCATAATCAGATTACAGTTACATATTTATGGATTGGATTGCATGATTACATATGGCAGTAAATCATTCATAATTTGATTCTCCCTAATTCTTTTTTTTTCCTCTTTTAAATGATCCTTTCTAAAAATCCTACTGTATCATACCTTTGACTATTTTCACAAATGTTGTGTAAATAAATTTGCAAACCATGCTTCTGAGTTTGAGGGAAAATAGCACATCTCAAGCAATTAGACCATGCATGAAACAAACAATGATGCAAGCTTTTTGTCAGCCAAACCCTTAAAAATATTTAGCCTACTTGAAATGTATTTCTTTCTTTCATGAATGTGGTAAATTTATGGTAACTTTAAAACATGTTTGATAAAAAGTAATCTAAAAAGTACTAAGAATACATTGCCTAAAACGAGTAACCTAGATTACGTTACTAATAGGGATGCACCGATACCACTTTTCCAGTACTCGCCCGATACCGATACTTTTATTTTTGGTACTTGCCGATACCGAGTACCGATACCAATATTTTTATTGCATTTGTACATTATTGTCTGAATATGGCACTTATCACATGCTGTGTGGTATCGGCGTTTGGTATCGGGGCATTTTAATGAGTACGAGTACGAGTACAGGAGCTCAGTATCGGGCCCGATACCGATACCAGTATCGGTGCATCCCTAGTTACTAACTACAGTTTTCATCATGTAATCTGTAATGGACTACAATTTGTAAGTAATCTACCCAGCTCTGCATGTTAGGAATGATTTGTAATATGTTTAGATGTTCATGGGTCTAGATACAGAAAAAAATAAAACATGATGCACTGGTTAAAATGCAAATTTGCATGTTTATGTAGACCAAAACGTTAAAACAGCGCAGACACGTTTTGTGTGAACATCCTCTAAATCTACCTCAGACAGAGTGACAAACTCAATTACAAATTGGATCACGGTTGACTGTAGGCCAAAATAAAACAAACTATTGTCGTCTAATGCCCTTTTTTTGTAATGCCTATTCAATACTGCACTCATCTGCCCCAAAAATGGGAAAATGTCAGGTTTGCATTATACAATTACCATGTTTAAAAACAGAACGCTTTGTAAAAGATTAACACGGTTTCTAAAATGTCCTGGATTACTTCGGGTAAACTTTTGGATTAGACGCAAACTCTGCATAACTTAAAACGACAAAATCCATAAACACTGTGTTGGTTCCCAGATATTGACAGTGGACTATTTCAACAGCATGCCCGCTTAGAATTAAATGCTGGAACTGCTCAATGGTTGTGCTTAAAATGGATCTACTGTGTCATTACGTTACAGTTTTATTGGAAATTGTTTTACTTGCTTCACATGTGATCATTTATTCATCTCCATCACTCTCAAAATGGCATGTCCTGAAATGTCTTGTCTTATTTGAGTGGACAGGATGCACAACACTTTATATTCCGTTCTCCAATCAGCTTTTTCTCATTTTCCAACCAACAAAATACCCTTCAAACTTAAAACATGCCTGAATGAGGTTAACTCAGTGCATGCTTTTCACTTTTTCTGTCACTTTAATGCTGAAGCAAAATAAGTGACTTCAGCGTCATGCAAACAAAATAAATACCAGCTTACTTTGTCTGAATGTTGACTGTGATAAATATTCTGTTCTTTTTAAACTCTGCATCAAATTATATGAGCATCCACATCCCTATTTGCTTCTCTAACTCTCGGGAAGTAGCGAATATAAAGACCTGGTTCGACCACAAGCTAAATATTTTATGACTGCCCAATTACATGAAATCAAATCTTACTAAAACCATTCCTTCATAAACTCTAAAGAGAATGGAGATGTGTTAGAAGACTAGGATTCTGCCCGCCTCCTTGAAACGCGAGCGAGAGAGAAATAATTGTGTGTGCGATGGATAATTAAGCGATGGTGACTGTCGTGAACGTGAGCAGTCACTCCGATCGAGAGCGCTGTCACGCCGAGCGAAGCAAGGCCGATCGGACAGGCGCTGTCCACTTTGATCTGGGCTCATGCATACAGAAAGAGGTCAGGTCGTGGTCATTAAAAAGACCCTCCTCTAAACAGCCATGCGAGATTGAAAGGCCACGTCTTCAAAGAGCTGCGTACAAGTAACCTCTTAAAAGATTCTGACAATTTGCTACGAACAAACAATGGAAGCTAAGAAGGAGTGGGATGGATTAGTTTACGGTACCTTAGCCTTTTAAGTTCTTATAGTCATCTGCACAGAAAGGGGAGGGTTACACAAATCATTTACAGGGTCAGGCTGTGTAGTTATTCGGCCACATTATATAAGGTAAAAATGCTTAACCGGCTGCTGGGTTATACGCTAAACCACAGAGCATTTTAGGTATCTAAATCTGGGATACACAGTCAGTTATCTCAGATTATCTCAACTGTCTGTTGATCCTGTATGTGTCTTGGTCTTTCTAGTAAAATCAAAGCACTTACTTGGTCATTTTTCGGCTTGACCACCTTCATGAAAGCTCCACGTGCTTCGGCCTCTGACCACTCCCACTGGGTCACTCTCCTGGTGTCCAGGAACTTCAGCTTTGTCAGCTTATGTAGCACAAAGTACCTACAGATTGAAAAAAAAAAAAATACAAAGCAGATTTAACTATTCAGCCAGTATGCCAGATCACAGGTTACAAAAGTAACATTTTATGTTGTTTTGCTGCAGTTTTCATAATTTAATTTTAATACTTTTGAAAATACATTAAAACAGTTCAATAAATAAATAGATAAAAATAAAACAACAACATTAGAAAACACCAAACCACATACAATGTCATAATGTGATATTTATTTGTTTGTTTATTTTTTATTTGTTTGTTCGTTTGGAAGGAAGCAAATGTTTCTTATATAATCCAGTAATTGTAAATATTTTAAGATAATATTTCAGTAATTTGTTTTGCCTTTAGTATACTTCAATTTTGTTTTTTTTATAATATGCTCACAGTAAAATGGGCCTGTACACATGAAAATAAGCTGCCTTTAAATTTTAGGAAGTACGTATCTTGCATGGAAAAGAAAGAAAACAGACAGACAGACAGATCACAATAAATAAAAGTAAAGCGTAATAATAAAAAACATGTAGGGATTAAAACATACTATTTAAATATTTTAAAATATTTTAAAATTAAAGTACAATCTAATACAAAATATTAACCGAATCTATACAAAATATAATATAAAAATCTATAATTTCTTAAAACTATAATTACAGAAGTATTAAAACAATAATAATAAAATAAATCAAAATCCCCCATGACAGCAGTTTTAAATGACGAAGAAGTGAACTCTACTAATTTAAATGAGAGTCTGAAAGTCAACCACATAAAACAAAACTTAAATGAACATTTCATTCAAAATGCGTTAAATTAACCATAGCAATATTTGTAAATAGATAATTACCTTCAAAATATGTAAAATACGTACAACACATAAACAGATAAAAAGCCCACATTGACAGAATCTGCCAAGCTGTCATTTCTGTAGCTTCACAGATATCTCTTTACGCTTTCACACACTCTCTGTCTTTCATTCAGGGAGAGAAAATGACGTGAGATAATAGCAGGAATACATAGATGACAACAGATTCTTTCACAGGCTGACTGGAATGGAGGAAGAGGCATGTCAAGACTTCAAACAGAGAGTGAGATAGAAAGAGAGAGAGACGGAGAGAGTGAGACAGACCGAGAGAGAGACACTAAGTGGAGGGTGTGAACAGATGTGTATATGGGCAGTGACAGATTTCCAACCGAGCTCTCATGCAAAAGCCAGCAACAAACCCATGATGATGACAATGATGAAGGACGAAGGCGAACCCATGCTACGTGTTTATTCCTGATGGATCACAGAGAACACAAATGCAGATTGATCCTATTAAGATAAGCCTGAATCAAAAACGTGCAGGGATGTGTTTTCCACCGCATCTATTCAGAGTTAAACTCCATTTGCATAAACACCCAAATGTGTGTCTTGTGCACGTAAGCACCGTTTTTGCAAATTAGAATGTACAACAATATAGCAATCTAGATTTTGTACATATTCTGAAGAAAACACGAGTTTTACTTACGAATCCATGCTGTGGTGCTTGCCAGGGTGTTGCTATGTTTTTTTTTTGTTTTGTTTTTTTTAATAAAAAAATGTAAATGTATTTTTATTTGGGTCATGTATGAACCTGATATAAATTCATTACGTTTCATTACCAAATTGTATATTACTTTTTCTTTTCATTTTGCTCTCTAAACCTACCTAGAAATCAAAGAATAATCATAATTATTTTATTCTAATCGACAGCACTTGTTTGTACACAGTAAGCAATGAAAAACAAGTTTGGTGAGGAAAAAAAAATACATATAATTATTAATAATTAACACTAATTACATATATTTATACAAATAATTGACATATAACACACACACACACGGATTCAATGATGAATAAAAAGTAAAAAAAAAATAAAATAGATTTATCAATTTAACATTTTTGCAGAATAAAAGTATTAATTTCTTTAAGAAAAATAAAGAAAAAAAATTTAATAATAAATCAGCATATTAGAATGATTTCTAAATGATCATGTGACACTAAAGACTGGAGTAATCACTGATGAAAATTCAGCTTTACCATCACATGAATAAAATACATTTTAAATATATTAAAATAGAAAACAGCTATTTTAAATTGTAATAATATATCACAAGCATTTTTGATCAAATAAATGCTGCCTTGGTGAGCATAAGAGACCTCTTTCAAAAATATTAAAAATCTTGCTGATCCCAAACTTGTATGATGTGTGTGTGTGTGTGTGTGTGTGTGTATAGAGAGAGGGGAATATTTAAGAGTTATTTTGTTTAAATCCCTAACCTTAACTATGTGCAGCAGTAAGAGGCATACTTGTCTTAGCAAAACAACTATTAACTTTATGTAACAAATTCCTCTGGAGTGACTGGGAGCAGTGTGGTGTGGGTACGCTTTGTTTACTGTTAAGATTCAATTACAAACAAACATAATAACAGCGACTGTTAGCGGGACATATGCAGGTGTTTTCCTGATGATTGTGAAATTGTTTGTGCTGATCTAACAGATGGTTGGAGCAGCTCTGCAGCAAGTGTTGTTTAAAGCACCCCAGGCAAAACTGGCCCTTAACTTTCTGATCTTCAGCAAACACAGATATTTAAGCCCACACACACGTCATGATGTCAAGAGACAAACATGCAATCACAGACAGCATGGGCTGGAGGAGCATTCCAGAGAGACAGGACATACATCCTTTACCGCAGATGGCTGTCGCTGTGTCGAGGGCTGTACTTCTTCAGCTAAAGGGAGGGGGAAAAAAACCTCCCCGAGCCCCAGAAGTAAACAATGATGAATGAGCCGAGCGACTGCTGTAAAATACAGCCGAGTGTACTTACGCCTGTTAATTTCATTTGACTAATTGAAAGAGCGCAAAGAGGCGAGCTATATTTCACCGCGTTATGAAGCAGGTCGCATTTTTTATTTTTTGTTCTTACGGCGCAGTCTGAGAAGTGCATAGCCCAAGGCCAGTCCTGCTATGACCTGAGAGCTCGCCTAACCCTGTCAGACATAAAATCTGCATTATGCTCAAATTGATGTATTACTATGTGACACATTATGAATATTACATCACAAACACACAGCTGCTGTCAGTCAGGGAAAGAATGGTCATCCTCTACACCAAGTGAAGCATGGGAGACATTGCGCGAGAGTGGCGCCTATTGGGTTCATCTGTATAGTAAATGATTATTCATACTGAACACAGTGTCAAGAAAAATGCACTTAGGTCTACGGTAGACAAAGAATGTGCTTCTCCCTCCCTTCTTCCCACCGCTGGGTTTCATGTTGAAAACCTGACAAATGGTGGTAACATAGTGTGGCATTGCACTCCCATAGGCCTGGGCTTGATAATGAATGCATCGTTTCATCTTGTAGGAAAGGATAGCAAACACTCATTTGTGGTTATCACAATTCACACATGAAATCGATTTTGCAAGTCTACGAAAAGAAAAAAAGGAGGTGAGTAGCTTTAAGAGGAGTGTGGTTATAGCCTAAAGTATCAGTCTTTGCTTGTGCAATGTGATTTATGGTGTTGTGCAACAGCCGTTCATCCAAATAAAAGATTACTGAAAGTTGCCAAACTACACACTCCTGGGGTATTTCAATTTTTTACCAGCAGAAATAAAAACATATCAAAACAAAAATTCATGAGTGCCTAAAAAATTGCCTTCATTGCTTTAGGATACCAGAGATTTCATATACAGCGAGGCCCAAAGGTCTGAGACCACTACTGAAAATATATTTGTTTGAATTGGAGGGAAAAACAAACTAAAAAAAAAAAAAAAAGAAAAAAAAAATCCCCAAACTTTTATAGTAAATGGTGGGACACAGACACATATCAAAAGTTTATTTTTTCTTTCTTTATTTATTTAGTTTTGAATCATTATATTATTTAAATATCACAATTTAAAATAATTGCTTTCTATTTTGAATATATTTTATTTTTATTCCTGTGATGGCAAAGTTTAATTTTCAGCATCATTACTCCAGTCTTCTGTCACACATGATCCTTCAGAAATCATTCTAATATGCTCATATGGTGGTGGAAACATTTCTTATTATCATCAATGTTGATCATAATAAGGTAAACAGTTGTGCTTCTTAATATTTCTGTGGAAATCACAATATATTTTTTCTTCAGGATTCTTTGATGAACAGAAAATTCAAAACAACAGTTGTAACATTATAAATGTCTTACCTGTTATAACATTTTGATCTATTTAATGCATTCTTGCTAAAATAAAAGCATGAATTTATTCCTAATTAAAATGTTATTCAAATTAAAATACTCCTAATTTAGTGTTGTTAATTTTCCAAGTTTAAAAGCCCAAATTTTCAAGGATTTGTCAGATTTTTGGATACCCCTGTATGGTACAGACTTCACAGAAACAAATGTCTCAAATTCAAAACCACTTTGTACTGTACATGTTCATCAGTGTAGACAGTGTTCTGACCTGTATCTCTGATAGTCGTCTTCATCTTTATCCATGCTGACCAGTTGGTTGGGACAGGCCTCATTTCCCAGAAGGCTCAGGTATTCCAGTGCTGGCGTCACTTCCGCCAAATGCTCCAACAGGGCCTCGATGTCGGTGAAGTGTCACGGGGCAGAGGTCAAGGAATCCAGGCTGTTAATTACATTAGCATTTACTCTGTGCTCTCCACTGGCCTGGCCAGCCAGAAGAACTCTGTCCGAAACCCTCGGAAAGAGCTCAAAAGCAATTGTGCTTGAGAATACAAAGAGTGGATAAATTTAAGGGTGAGATTTTGGCATTTGCTGCAAGTTTGGCTGTTCTCTTCTCCTGTTCCTCTTCCCATTTCCTGGGTGGCTTGGTGCAGAACATTAAAAACATTGACAAAATGATGGATGCCTTGTGGTAAAAACAGTTAGTGACTCCCTAAGCCATGGACACCCCCCCCACCCAGCACAGGGAAACAAACAGCCACTTCACAGCAAATTCATCACTAATACATTCACGTCATTGGAAAATGGTGCCCGAAACGTGTCAAAATACAACCACACTAATGCAGCACTTGAATTTCAATGGCAGCAGGCCACTACAGGATGTAAATGATTGGCCCATTAGCATGTGCAGACCACTTCACAGCAGAATTCGGGTCTGAGCTGCTGACACTCTGTCGGAGGAGAGCTGTTTGGAGAACAGAGGGTGAGGCTGCGTCATTATTATGTAGATGGATAGCATCCAGTGACAAACAGCAGAGCATACATTTTCGTCAGGCTAGCACATTTACTTTTACCATTTACTTCTCTTTGCGTCTCATCACACAAACTAAATGTAACATGTCGCAGTGATGTATTTGCCGAATGTCAATAGACGGAAACCTGAAATTTCCAGTCTGGCTTCAAAGATTTACTTTTGGCGTGGGGTGGCTGGTATGTTAGCTTATTAAACAGCTAACGCTACACTGGGAAATGTATAAGTTCAAATATTGGTTAATAAACTCTGTTTGCTCTGCTTTCTGGTCATGAGGCCCATACTGCAACTACGATACGGGTCACCATATGATACGATCTGTTTCTAAGAAGGACGTCTAACAGAGCTTTATCCTTCAGTCATGGGACTGTACCGTTTTTTTTTTTCTCCTTTTTTTTCGCCTCTCCTCCACTAGAGGTCACTATGGTACAAACTCAAGTGAGTTTATAAAGCAAGCCCATTAGACAGGAGCTCAATTTAACACAATAACATCATTTAAAGAGACCCAGTGTGGCAAAAGGAGATCCTGCACTGCATTGCAAAGAAACTCGCAGCATATCCTGTCATTTTGGTCAAGCATGAGAGCTGAAAAGCAAAGGATATTTGGTTCTTATTGAGTGTCAGGGTATGGAGCCGTGGTAACCTGGGCAACTGGAGGTCATTTCCGAGAAGATTGTTGTCCACAATCAGCTCTTCCAGTTGGCTGAACGCTTTCAGGCCTGTCAGTGACCTGCAATGATAAGGCAAGAGAGGAAAAATGATATGGCCCTAAATCTGGGCAGCCATTATGTGCAGAAATAAATATTTCAGGCGGGCCCTTTCACAGGCCGGAATAGTTTGGGCTTGGGACTGTCAGGAGAGTGAATGATAAGACTTAGTGGCGCTAAGATCCCCTGGCATGGTGCGGCATCCTTCACACACTGGCAGCGTGAGTGATGAGGGTCACTCGTGAGTAGCCAGGATTCAAAACAAAAGGGCTTCAGAAATGCAGTGTGCGGGATGAATTTGTCAATGTCTTGTGCCTTCAGGCACCCAGCTTTGCCTGACCCTAACCCTCCATTCCCAAGATAAATAACTCTGTCACAGTTCACCTTCACTCCCCCAACACAAATTTAACTCGTCATCCATCATTTTCCCAGCACAGCTATAATGCCTAGCCACAAACGGAATGAGTACAACTTCTGCAACTTCTGCGATGAGCCGCTTGCTGTTAAAAACAACTGCTTTACGGGGGGAAAAGTTTGACGGTTCTCCCTTTATTCCCCATCGTGACACCCAATCCCCCACAGGCACGCCGTCCCCAAGGACTTTCCCTCCGTCTGGATCTCTTCCCCGCCCTGCGCTGGCATAAACATGATGGAGGGTGGTGCTCAGGGTAATGTCGGGCCTTCCAAAGTTCATGGCGTGGAAGGTGCATAAAAGCCGGGGTGTGTGTTTCTAATCCCTCAAATGGCAGAGGCTGACAACCTACAACGTTAATGTGTCCACCCTTGGTTAATTGACATTTAGGTCTGTCAGCCTCCTCGAGCAAAGAACAATTCGATGGCGACTAGATGCTAGTCTTCGCCGCTCTTGGGGCGAAATGGAAAAATAACACCTGCATATCATAAACGTATGGATTTTGTTGTCGTGAGACCTTTTGTGGTACAGTAGCATGGAAAATCCCAAGGCAATCTGGAAGGAGCTCACAGGAGTAAATGTTGATATCTAGCCAGGTGAAGTCTGTCTTTGGAAGACACCCAACTATTGTAGCAACGAACAAATCGGTCCTGCTGTCAGTGTCATAAAACTCTCTGTTGTGTTATGCAAATACCTCGCTCTTATCGTGTAGAACACGGCTGATGAAATTTTATGGGCTTTACAAGAGGAAGAAAGCAAACATATAGAAGCAGACGGCCAAGAACTCCAACCGCAAGAGAAATACTTTCTATTTGTATTGTCAAATTGTGCAAAATTCAGAGAAATGTCCCTGCTCGATAAATGAAAGCTGTTCTGTGAGCCCCCTCCACCTGTTTGCCTCGGCTGTTTCTGGGCGGGTGTAATGTTATTAGCCGCTTAGTTAAGAGGCATCCATGCGTCGCAGGGGGGTTGCTTATTAATTGTTGTTTTCGTGTCACTACTGCTGTGTGCAAAAGGTGATTTAATCAGTTAAATTCACAGCCAAGGGAGCGGCCAAATCACATTCACAACAACAAACAGGGATTCAACCCTAATTTGCCCACAACACGTTGTGCCTAAACATTTGCACTGCTGTATTATATGCAACATCTGTACAGTGCAGAAGAGGAAAACTTTCAAAATGTGTCGCTAACTGAATGATTAATTGCCAAACGCTTTTAAAGGAACAGTTCACCCAAAAATGAACATTCTGATATTTATTCACTCAAGTCCTGACTATGGAAGCCAAATTCTGCCTAAGAATAAAAAAAAAATATATATATAACAGTGAGATTACAAGATAGATTAAACAAAATAAAATACAGAAAAAATTGCTTCAACTGATAAAAGTGGTGCAAAAAAGATTCTAAGACATATGAAAAGTATAGGATATGAAGTTGCAGAAATGGCTTCTATATATTTTAAACCCCATGTCTTGCTATTTTGTCCGTGGAATGCAAAGAGAGAAATGTTAAAGAATCTTTATGCAGCTCGTTTTCACAGTTCACAGTTCATATTCTATATTATATTTGGTTTTTATTTACAGATAATCTTGCATGTTCAATTTACAATGCAACATTTGGCTACGTCACACTTTAAAACACCTAGAATATAGAGCACATGGTGCACTACTTTTAATGACACCAATTTGTAATTTATGCTTCCTGCATCTTGACTACTATGTACTTGCATCAAAAAGTACAATGTACTTATTGTGTTCATATTGTATTGCAAAACACTTTTGCTGCTATTAAGGTGGGATACGGGTGAGGTTAGGGACATGTTTGGAGGTATGGGCAGGTTTAAAAGTGGGTTAAGGTGTAAGGGATGGGTCAACTGTGTAATATATAAATGTAATTACAGAAATTAATTACAGATGTAATTACATGCACATATTTTTAAAGTATAATTACAATGTAAAACCATGTATGTTCACATTAAGTGCATTGTATCAAATGATTCATTTAAATGTAAGTAGTTAAGGCCACCTAATATAAAGTGGGACCTTTTTTTTTATAAAGTTTGCTTACCATGTTCATTTTGTTGTATGACACTTGTTTCAGACAATAAAAAACAACTTTAGGGTGAGTAAATCCTGAACAGGCACTTGCAAAACTAAAAAAACGTCAATACACAAGCAATCTAAAACTCAATCACACACAAACACTTTCAGGTAGGAACCTCTCCGACTCACACCTCGTCCCCATGGGGAATCCGAAACTGACTGCACATTTTCACCACCATCTTCAAAGTCACACCACAATGACAGAATAGCACAACGCAGGGAGCGCCGTCTGATCTAAGGCGAGAAGGAGAGAGATGGACGGGAAGACACGAGAGAAGGAAAGAGAGATAGATTTAACGAGCCACGCCAATGAACCCACTCCTTGTTAAGATAATTATGATCAAGCTCATTGTCACAGTAAATATCTCAACGTGTTTGCCAGTGCGGCGTGTCTGCCTCTCTCTGCCTGAGTTAGCACACAGCTCACAAAACAGGAGATTTAGCTGCTAAACAACATACTGCGCTGGAAAAAACACATGATTACACAGGATAAATAAGGCGACCAAATGACCATGATACAAATTAAATACAGGTCAGAGATGGCTTGGTGGATAATGTGGGCACTCTAATGTGGTGGCGACACACGAGTGCTTTACAACGTTTACATTCATAACAGTTTGTAAGAAAAAAAGACTAAAAACATTTTTAGATTAAAATAGCTTGGATAAATCTGATCTTTGGGCACATCAAGCATATTATTTGGACGATTGAGCAACAAACAGGGTGCACAATTGAAACTCACCTAGCACCAAGTGTGCAGTTGAGTAAATAAAATGTAGTATGGAACTTCATAATGAAACGCAACACAATACACGGTTTAAGAAATAACTGTAAGAATGATAGTCTGAACCTAAGTGATATAAACGATCAAATCTAGTGACAGATGTTTTTGTTATCTCTGTAAAAAAATGTACCATCAAAACTTTATCTAGGATGATTTTTTTTCATTACTCCACGTGGCGACACATTTGTGGAAATATTCCTCTCATTAAACCACCAACACGAAAACGAGGAACAAAATCACGGTGTGTCTTCATGTTTTTGTGACAGGTGTAGTTTTACAGAGATACAGACACTAGCTCTTATATGATGCAGCTAATTATTGGGACAAACAGCATCTTGAGGTTAACTCTTGCTCGTAAAATCGGGATGTCTCGTAATCCAATTATTAAACATAACGCCTAATGGAATGAGGAGGAGAAATACTGACAGAGAAAGTTGATAGAAGGTCAAACAATTACATTACTACCAAAGGTTACTCTAAAAAGATCCCGTGTAGATGGTGACAGTTTGCTGACATGCGAAACAAGTGCTAACTGAGAACATCTAATTCCACGCCTCCTCAAAAGGCCGCCATGTAAATGCTGTTAAGCAACCTTTCAAAGCCAGGGCCTGTAAAACAAATTACTATGCAGACTATCCTCAAAAGAAGCCAAACAAGAGGACAAGAGCTCAGACAATGACACAGAGATGGCTTGACAGAGATGGATGGATCGATAGACAAATACTAATGCGGACATGCTGATTGATAAACTGCTGCTGACAACGGGGAAAAAACACTCTGTGATTATTGGTTGAAATGTCAGTTACTGCAGCCATTAGTCAGCCAGCTTTCACAGGTCACATGTCCAGGGAGGGAGAGACAGAGAGAGAAAGAGAAAAGGAAAGAGAATTCAGAGATACACCTGCCAAGTCAGCAAACAGTGCTAACCGCAACACAGCATTCATTCAAACACACTCACGCTGCCTTTGTATTCCGAGTCTGCGTTCCAGCAGTGATCCCATTTAGCAAAAGCCTCATTCTGTATGATATTCCCAGCTTTGATATTTCCCTTTGCTATGGCCAGTAATTCCCTTGTTTGCTCGCCGGTTTTAAAAGGCCTTTTTCTTCTCTGCTCTCTTTTTTGAGTCCCCAGTGTGTCTGTTCTTGACAGAGCAGCTCTGATCATCCTTTGATATTAGTCTCTCTCATATCCTTGGCTCCACAGTGTCACCCATGTGTCTGGAGCCAAAACTGGGTCCCAGAACCGCCACGGGCGATCTAGGCCGTACATACTCACCAGCTGATCTGCAACCAGCACCACGGCTCGGTCTCAAAGAACGACTCGGGTTCGGTCAACAGCACATGGCTGCGGATCCCATTGTTTGGGGTCTTTTCCTGTGCGAGGATTGGAATCCGACTTTAGACCTTGTTTGAAAGTTAAAGAGGGGAGATTTAGCATCAAAGCTGTCTCCGGTGTAGGAAAAGTAGTTTTTATTCCGAAGAGGCTGCGAAAGCTTGGGAGTGACAGGCAAATTGACACGCTGTTCACAGGGCAAAAGATAAATGTTTGATGAATTGGCCAATCCGGTTGGAGTGATGGGCTTCATATGTGCATAATGGACTGGCTGCCTGGCAGTTCTGATTGCCTGCCAAGATAAGAAACTATAATGAATGAAAGAGGGAAGCGGGGCTGTAAAAACAGCAATCGAACTGGTTTTAATAAATGTAAAAAAAAAGGAAGGAAGAAAAGATGCACATGATGCCGCAAAACTGTCCACCAGAGGACTTGACAAACTCCTCATCGCACAGAATGAATGAATCAACTATTTCTTGCGATAAATGTGAGGTAGAACACTACATCTGCCCATTGTGTCAGTTTTTTAATTAACCCTACAACTCTGAATATGATCTTGACACCAGCTTCATGCAGAATATATGCACCAAAGGAGCTCAGATGCACTCCCACCTTCAACCCGCATGCAATTCTGTTTTCAATCTTCAAAAACATGATGCTTCAGATGCAGCGGCACTATAAATCTTCAGTTTGGCAGTATTAGGCAGCCATTATCTAGTTCAATCTCAGCCCATCCACCCTGTCTGACTTCAAACATGTCACTAGGCCTCGGGTGGCAGCAATTTACAGATCATATGTGTAAGGAAATGGGTTTCAGCTATGTTGCAATTCACATGCGTTAAAGGCTTATGGAGCAGTTATCCTGCAGTTTTAATGGGGATGCACACTGGTTGGGTGATTTCCTTCCAATATACAATGTACATTTTGGTTCGCTATTTAGGTGGATATTCACAAACCTGCAGCGCATAATTTGGCTCCATTAAACAACACTATCATTACAGTAGTGTGTATAGCACATATAAATAGCGGATAGTTATATAAAGAGCTAAATACTAGTGAGACATGGGATTCCACGAATAAACGGCCATATTTAATTAGTCTCAAATTGTGGATTAAAAGAGGAGATAAAGGGTCACTTAGGAATGGTTCAACCAAAAACGATCAGAATTAGCTGGTTCCAGGACTTTGTTTTATATGTTCAAACTTCTGCTTTACATACATTATAAGGAAAGTAGATGTTGATTTACACTGATGCCACTGTATAAAAAAATAAAAAATAAAAATATTACGGCTTCAGAAATCTTGATATATAGTACACGAGTCGGAGGGACTAATTTTAGGATAACTTTATGATGCCGTTTTGTCCCTTTTGGACCTTTTGATGCTTTGTAAATCACCACTGATTTCTTTGTATGGAAAAGGGCAGCTTGAACATTCTGTGCAATATCTCATTTTCTATTTCACAGAAAAGAATAAATAAATAAAATACATGGTTGGAAGTGAGTAAACGGCAAAGTGTTAGCGTCAAATATATCTTTAAAGGGATAGTTCACCAAAAATGAAAATTCTGTCATCATTAACTCAACCATTGAGTTCCACTCTACAGACAACAAAAACACTGAAGAAGAACTAAGTCATAGAGTACTGGTGAAACATGAGGGTTTGGCAAATGATGACAATTTTGATTTTTGGGTGAACTATCCCTTTAAGGCAGCCTCTGACTGGACCAGGTCGTGGTGTGCTGGTTAGGGTGGGGTTGAGTCGGGTTGGGCGGGGGTTCGACCAGAAGGACTGAGGCTAGGGACGAAACGCCTGGTGAATTATAGACTGCCTCTCAAGATTCACAGCTCTCAGTGGTAGGAGGTTAATATTCTCACATGTCATTAGGTCCGCTGGCTTGGCTGACGGCTCACTGAATCAGGCAGCAAATGATTTCCTCATGCGGCAAAGGACAGCGCACTTCAAAGGGAGAAGGGGCTGAGGTCAGAACTGCTCCGCTGTGATTAATAGCCCCGGAACAGTCGAGGTTGGCCGTAAGGTAAGAATGTGACGGAGGCTTTTGACAGAGCTGACTCTTTAAGCTGGGTTTGACCCCCGGCCCTGGCAAACTTTGTTTCCAGTGCCAAGTCTGACTGACCTGATGGGCCCTGTCAGGGGCAACCTGGACTCCATGAGCTGAGCTGCAACGTGCACAAATCACCTTGTGTTACAGAGTACCGAGAATGTCTGTCCAGTTGCTGTCTAATCACTTACCCTCACTTCAGTCATGCAAAAGGCACAACATGTACTTCAAAGGACAGCTTCTGGAACAAGCGTGTGTGTCCTTTGGTCAAATAAATACAAAATGTGGTTGTTTAAATTGATTGGCAAATCCTTTTACCTGAAAATACAAAAATCTGAAACAGCGCCATTCAACATGCATCCCTTTTTCATTTTTTATGATAATAAAGAGTATACAGTGAGATGGTGTCAATTGTAAAAATTTTGCTTTACCATTTATGCTGTGGTATATCTGCGGTTGTATAGTCTCTGCAAAGAATTGACTGTTGCAGACGGGTGCTTTCAATATAGACAGCTTCTTGGATTACAATGGGATTGATTTAGTTTTGAGGCATCGCAACACTTGTGTCCAGTTTAAATAGGGTACGAAGGTTGTTTACAGCTGCCAAGCAACATTGCAATGTGGTGCAATAACATAATATTGAACTGATGTGTGATCACAGATATGTTTAAATTGGCCATTTCAGACATGACTGATCCAATCAGATTCATAACATAGAAGTGTTTAGGCTTCTAACTAAGGTGTAAATGTGAATAATGTTTATGAAAAACAGACATTACTAAATGGTGACAAATTAAAAATGTGTGCATTAAGTTTCCATGACATAAATTACTCATACCACTGATATCACATATTCTACTCACCTCAATAATATAAAACAATTAATATGTAAAATTAAGGGTTAAAGGCATCCTGCTTTGTGGCCTGAGCTTTCCAATCTGAACACCACACCAACGACCAAAATCATTAACATTATGCAAAATCTAAGTAAAATCTAAGTGCTATTTTTAAGATTAAAGTAAAAACAGAGCCAGCCACTTTATTTTGGAAGCACTGCAGCGTAACTTTATATGGGTCTGCTGGTAGAGAAATGGTCGACACCATTTCTCTTCATGCCTCATGGCCTCCCTGTCTCTGGTGCAACCCAGTTTCTTTTAAACGACACCACTGACTGATTATACCTCTCCTCGCAAAACAAATGCATTCTCCCATTCGTACCGCTGCCCTGAAAATCAATTCTATTCTTTACAGATGGCACCGCAGTCATCTGCCATCACTGTTTATCTGCGAGGGAAATGTATCTTAAGGCACTTTGCATTTAGATAAATACCAAAACGTAAAATCAATGACTTTGAAAATGACGCAGTAATAGAGGAAAAAATAAAATAAGTGGCTTAAGGTAAAATAATCGCAACCTACACGTATCCATAAGGCACGTTTTGCAGAGGAATTACGATGAATAGGTAAAAGTTCAGTCTTTATTCTGAAAAAGATGTTTACAAGATGTTTTAGTTATTGCAATATTCCAATATGTATAATAATCTAAGACATGCACATCCTTTTTAGACTGTCTTGTACATATATGATTGCCATTTTTTTTCAATTTTATTTTAATTCTGCCCAGTTATTTAATAAACAAAATAAATTACATTTACTCACTTGATAATAGCATGCAAGTACAGTAAACTACTACATGTAATCTGCTTATTGAATTAAATTTAATGCTGTAAAATAGAAGCATGATTGAACGAAAAAAGATACTATTCATAATTACTATTTGCAATCATAATTACTTTGGATACGCACTGATATAAATAAACAGTGGGGGTTTTTTACCGTTTGATATGCGTAGTTACTGTATATGCCATCTATATAAAATCTTAAAACAGGGTTAACAAACTTGCATTGTGCATTCGTAATCGGACTTACTTCAAATTTTTATTTGCATACTGTAAATAAACCTGGACACTGGTCCTATAGAGCAAGCATTTGACTAGAAGGCACAAAAAGCACAGTTCCTCCACGACATCTGGGGTTGAGGCCGTCGTACTGTCAAGCTGCAGCCCTGTATGCTTGAGCATCTATCTAATAGCAAATAATCACTACCTTGCTGTCACTTCATGGCAAATGATCAATGACACTTGATGGATGACCCTGTCTGGGGCCTGCCCGTGGTCTGCATCACTCCCATCCCCACTCACAACCACATGAGACAGCCATGATTCCGTGCCTCATGGCCAACCACATATTCCACCAAAAAAAGCTTTCATTTCACTTTCTCAAAGCCGTAAATGAGGGGCTCTGAGAGAGAGAAAGAAAAAAACGAAGCGGATGCCTGGAAAATCAGTCTTTATCCAAACGATGGCCACTGAGAAAAGAAATCGTAATTTTTCAATATTAGAGGGAAATTAAATCATCTGATGATCTAATTGGGAGGATTACGGTCCCCCACCTGCGCTGTCACTCTCTGGGGCCCCATTACAAGGCCCTTATTAGTTTTTACTTGGCAGATTAAAATGCGAGCGCCGCAATCTTTGATCTCTCACTTGCTGACACAAATCCTTTCAAGCCCCAACATTTTCTGCTGGGTAATTAATGCTAATTAAAAGGTTTCAAGCAGTCAGTGAGCGCCGCTCTTCTCCCATCCAAATTGCCATCAACTTCCCCTATCTACGGATCTGCATGTCATGCACATTTCCTCCTCACGCAGAGTTTTATCACAGCGTCTATGCAAACAACAAATTATAAACTAAATGCAGGCAACTTGCCAGAGTGGTATCTACTAACTGAGCATTTGCAGACATTTTGCAAAATATAGAAGCATGGCAATCTTTAATAGTAAAATAAACAAAAATACAGCTGTGCCGCATATAACTTGCGGGTTTCGAGTCAATTCGCCAATCTCTAATTCCCAAACAGAACGCAGGAATGATGTTAGACAGCTTAATGTATGTTTTAAACACTTTGAAGCTATAAAAGGGTTTGTTTATGTAACTGTCACATGTAAATGCTGCCTGTCTACAATTTATGTATACACTGAAAATAGGTTAACGGCTTTTAAGTTAGGAATTGTACCTCGGCCAAGTTTGATCTCCAGCATTTCCACAAACAAACAACCAGTGCAGATATTCCTGTTACATGTAGTCTTTTCATACATGTTAAGTAAGAGTATATGCAAATAAATCTGGTTGTAATTAAATAAAGAGTGGTTTGATTTAATTGCAAGTTGCTCCACATTGGCAGTGCTTTGAAACCACTTAAATATATGAGGCATATCCACCCTGACTCCATCATCACTCACTTATTATTTTGTAATTAGCTGTCGCTCCGCCATATCATTATGTAGCTCAGTAAAGTGTCAGGTATGAAGATGTCTCTTCCTGACGAGCAAAAGGCAATATCATTATACAATGCTACAAAATGATTATTACATTACTTCTGCATCAGTACCAACCCTATGTGATAATTAGACACATATTCAAACCAATTAAACTCCTGATGCAGCCTGTTTTTCCCCTGTCAAACATACAGTTTGACTTCTCCAACGCCCTGTCACAAATATCTCACGTAAAAAAAATTTATTGGGACTCAGAATAACCTGTGCATGTAAGGATGAAAAAAGGTGAACAGCAATCATCGCCATTTTACGGTGTGTATATAAATTTGAACTAATTATGAACATTACATAATCCCTATAAATCAACAGATAACTCAACTTCAAGAAATAGTTCATCCAAAACTTCTGTCATTATTTACTCTCAAGTCATTCCAAACCTATAATATTTTCACACAGGAAACAAAATATGCTATTTAGCTGTTATGTCCGAGCTGCTCTTTTCCATACATGAATAACAGCCGAGGCCACAATTTACTTTCAGTGTATGGTAAAGAAAAAAAGTGTTGTAATTGCTTTTGCTGCTTAACTGCTTAATTTTTGGTACACAAGTGTTATTAATAATACTTAAACAATGATACGTTTAGTGTCTTAATAGTGTTAAATTCTGTTTTGACACTGTAACTTTAAAAATAAATGTTTGGCATTTACACTAAACTATCAGTCTACAGTGGTTGTCTTGAACGTCAAAAGGAACAATTATTCAAATAATTCTGAAAACTGGGTCAATGACCATTAAAAGCACTTGGAAACCCTTTGTGCATCAAACTGCATGACAACCATCTTGACTTTTAATAATGTGCTTCTTTGCACACAAAACACATTATATTCCTATTATTATAGCACTTTTTTATGACTAGCCATTCTAGATAGACACTGATCTAATGCTACATCACTCAGATCTAGCAGGAAATGGGAAGGCCTTTCTTTCCTTTTCACTTGTTTGCAGATGCCCTCTCTAATACACAGCCATGACACTTTAAAAGAGGCATGTGATGGATGATTTGTGCAATTTTAACTGAAGTTCATTTCTTTCCTTTTCACTTGTTTGCAGATGCCCTCTCTAATACACAGCCATGGCACTTTAAAAGAGGCATGTGATGGATGATTTATGCAATTTTAACTGAACTTCAGTTTGATGTAAGATTATTCTCGTTCTCTCTGCCATTGCTTCATTACCTTAGAAAAGCAGGAATCATTAAAGGAGGCAAGTCCAGTCAAATCTCGGCATAATTCTATAGAGTTGAACTGCTGTCAACATCATTAACCATCATTTCTCCAACTCGCTTCATGACTTATGAAGTGTTCTTTATTGTGTAATGATCCAAATCTCTTACAAAATCGCCCTCTTCAAAGGGCCCCTGGGACGTACCACCCATGCAGCCTGTCGACATGTCAGAGGCAAAGATCAAATGAAGCTCAGTAATTAGGCACTTTTCTTTATCTTACAGTCGCCTGTTTACTTCCATTTTCAGGTGACAGTCGTGTAGCTGTAAAGCGAGCGTAAAAAATGAGCATGCGGTAACGAGCAGAGGAATAAGGTAAAATGCTTTGATGTCTTTTGTAGTTCAAAAGCATTACTGCTTATGATCGCAGACAGCTGAGCTTGAAGAATGTAATGTAAACACTGGCCATGTGAAGGTTTAGAGGGTCACTAAAACAGCTCATGGACAAATCTGCTGTGATAAAGCAATGGTTGTGCTCCAGGATTTAGATTTTAGACTGAATCAAACACTGTAAACAAAACTGTTTATCATACAATAACTGAATTAAAACTTATCAAATGCATCAGGAGATACGTCTTTAAAATAAAACAAAACAAAATAAAACTACAAAAATAAATACGGTTTTAAAATAAAAATAATAAAATAAACATCATAAAAAATAAAACAAAATTAAATAAATAAAATGCATCACAAAACAAAACATCAAAAATAATGACTTTTCCCAAACCCCTGTCTCCCATGTTTTTAAAATAAAACCGCATCAAACAAAACTACAAAAATAAATACTGTTTTAAAATAAAAATAAAATAAACATCATAAAAATTAAAACAAAATGAAATACAAAATAAAATGCATCACAAAACAAAACATAAAAAATAAAGACTTTTCTCAAACCCCTGTGTCTCCCATGTTTATATATAATATAATATAATATAATATAATATAATATAATAATAGGCTAATATAATATAAAATAATATAATTATAATAATATTCATAAAGCAAAATGAAAGTCACCATTATACCTTCAAATATAAATATAAAAAATAAAGAAAAACACTACAATGTACGTTATAAGGACTCTGACTTTACATTGGACATTAGTCTAATAGTAGTCTAGTAGTCATTAGACACAACACTAAAACAAAATTATTTATACAAAAGTGGAAAAAAAGTCCTTAAAATCAAACATAAACAATGCAAACAATGTATAGTAATTAAAATTTCCGACTGGATGTAAAAACTCTTCAATAATACTTTGAAATGCTCTTCGACTGGACACACATCCTTTGACACCAGCAACAAAATAAATGGGAAGCGTTTTCTCCTGGCTTTTGAACATTGATAAGCCTTTTTTCTGTCCTAAGTATGCACAATTACACATGCACAACCCAATTAGCAACCCATTTTTGGGTCACAATTTTTGGTTTTCAATATCTCAGCCGCTTCTGCATGTACACTCTAAAAAATGCTGGGTTAAATACAACCCAGTGCTGGGTAAAATAGGGACAAAACAACCCAATTGCTGGGTTTGTCCCTATTTTACCCAGCACTGGGTTGTATTTAACCCAGCATTTTTTAGAGTGTACCATATGAGTAATGACTGGGTTTGTTATGTGCATGCTACGTATGAAGCCATGACAAATTAGCCTGGGAGATGGCCTCAGTAGTCACAATGAAAGATACTCTCTGTATTTTGACTGAGGGAAAGAACCTTTATCTGTCAGGGTATGTGTGTGTAGCCTCCTGCTCAGCAGGGGCGTCGAGGCAGTGCTGCAGGGGTGATGCTTCTCAGGGGCCTATGGACCTACAGTAAATCTTCAAACAATTTAGACAAACAAAAGGCCACTGCGGCAGGAAAAAAGACAAGGAAAAACAGATGAATAAGCAACATCAATTACCGACAGGGTTGACCTGTGAGCCCCCACACCTCGGCTGGCCCCTCACACCCAGGGGTGGCAGATTGAAGCTGACATGCCTGGAGTGAGAACAGTACGGCCTCACAAGGCCTTTCCTCCGAGTGCGGACAGAACGAGAGAGAGAGTGCCAGCAGTGGGAGCTATGAATGAAAAATCACGCATAATAGGTCCGCTTTAGTTTAAAGTGAAACAAAATGGCTCAATTTGAGCACTTAGCCTGTGGAAAATTGGCGGCACTGAGATAGGACAGGAACATGCGAGGGGACAAGCGAATCAGCCCTCTGATTAGTAGACTATAAAGGGAACAAAGCCGGATGTCCAACAGGCTCACCAGTGAACTCAAGTGCGATTGGGCCCCTCGAATGGCCGCTTCAGTGTCCACTTGCCCTCCAAAAAAGACCTCCTCTCCCCTTAGACGCTTTGTGCTCGACCAGTAGTTAAATAAATACAGGGCTCATATTTGTTCAACACACTAAGCTTTGTGTCGTCCCACTGGATATTTGTGTAGGGACGAGAGCAGGGTAAATGCATAGCAAAGCAGGAAGCTTTAAGCTAACAGACTGGATTACAAAGGTATCGCGTTCTTTTAAAATTGCAATAGGGAACCTGCATAAATGTTTATCCGAGTAAATTTTTTCAGCACAGTACACACTTTGAATCGTAATTTTTGACTTGCATACAAATGTACACAGGATTTTTAATACTGTTATCAAATGCATCAGGGGAAAATGAAATGGAAAAAAATAAAACATAACATATAAAATATATAAAAAAAAATAAAAAAAATAAAAATATATATAATATAAATGTGAACAAAAAAACTTTTATTTTGGATGCGATTAATCGTGATTAATCGTTTGACAGCACTAAATATAATATAAAATAATAATTAGTTTGTAGCCAGACAATATTTGCCACTATTTCCAATATTCCAAGAATTTGAATGAATGAATGAATGAATGAATGAAAGAAATCACCAAGGCTACATTTAAAAACACTGTAAAAACAGTAATATTGTGAAATAGTATTATAATTTGAAACAACTGTTTTCTATTGTAATAAATATTAAGCAGTAGAAAATGATTTTTAACACTTATAACAAGAAGAACCATTATTTATAAATGAGCACCAATAATAATTGATAATTGAGTCCCAAATCATCATAGAATAATATCTAAATGACCATGTGACACTGAAGACTGTACCTACAATAATGTACAGTATTTGAAAAATAATGTGTTTTTTGAACATTAAAGCATGTCAACATATTCTGTTACACCAAATACACAAAATAATGATCTTTAAAAAAGCATCATATGACCCCTTTAAAAATACTTACAATTAAAATGATTTTCTATTTTAGTGTATACTTGATGTCACTGAATTTCATTGAGTACTTCATGTATTTACACTGCACATTAGCTGTTATTTCAAAAAGCACAAAATAGGGATCTGGGTGATTCATGTTCCCAGACATTGACAGCAGTGTCAGATCCAGCTGTAAATCAAACGTTAGATCATAGCGGAAGGTGTCATTTAAGAGAAAAAAAAACTTAAATAAGATGGAAGCACAGCAGTCATAAAATATTAGACCTTGCTAAGAGCTCTACACACCTCTCTAATCTGACTGGCTCCTTTTTCAAACAATAGAGCTCTTTAAATCGCTGCAGCTATCAGCACAGCTCAAATAGGTCTATAATAGAGCCCGATCTTCTTTGCAAATGGAAATGCAGTCAAGGGAGGAGATGGGAATCATTTTCATCTCGTTGACATGCAGTACAACTGAGAGTTTTGTGGAGGAGACACGAGCCTACAGGTCAATTTCCATGTCAGCGCTGTCTGTTTTTTGGAAATGCGCAGCTTTGAAGTTCAATTTTATGCAGCGCTGAGGTGAAGAGCTTCATTAGGGGTGCTTTAAGCTCACGAGGTCACAATAAACATTAAATGTACAATACAGAAATATATTAGTTGTTTACGTGGATTACCATAAGGACATTTTTCAAGAAAATTTTCAAGACAACATGAAATGCGGTTATCAACATGTTATTGCACAATGAATATTTGACATAATTGAGTGAAAGGAAATAAATCAGAAGTAGGGCCGTATATATCTACACACACTACATTTAAAATACTTGCAATTTTTATCCAGTCTTCAGTGTCACATGATCCTTCAGAAATCATTCTAAAATGCATATTTATTTATTTATTAATTCATTAATTTTTAGGACACATGATCCTTCAGAAATCATTCTAAAATGCATATTTATTTATTTATTTATTAATTCATTAATTTTTAGGACTCTTTGATGAATAGAAAATTCAAAAGAACAGCATTTATTTGAAATACAAATATTTTGTAGCATTATAAATGTCTTAACTGTCACTTTTGATCAATTTAATGCATCTTTGCAGAATAAAAGTATCAAATTATTTCCAAAAAAAATGAATAAATAAATACTTGACTCTAATCTTTAGTGGTGTAAGTAAATAAATGCGTCACCAGGAATATCTATTAAAAAACTAAATCAATTTTGTGACTGCAGTCAACGTTCATATTTAGTTCAGATTGGAGGAAATAAGTTTGAATTAATTCATTTGCAGTAGTATTTAGTAAACCATTTCGGCCTGTCATTTCATAAGAATTACAAAAGCAGAAATAAGTAAATGTGCATACAGCACATTTCCATGGTCAAAGCTGTCCTTCGCTGCGCTTGCTCAATACTCAACTCTGCTTATCTGCTTTAAAGCTTTGATTAATAGAAAAGGCGCAGATCTTTCCCAAGCCGCTTTTACGATTCCTCCTAAAATGGATTCTGCAGAGAAAGGGGGAGAAGGGTAAAATCTGAAGTGACACAAGACAAGAAATCTATTTCCCCCCTCGGCCCCTTCCTCTCTCAGATCCTCCAAAATGTAAATGCATTCTTGCTCAGTTCAAGCCATAAAATACTGCCCTTGAAATACTGAGTGACAGAAGGAATTATGGGTTATTGTACTGTCAAAATGCAAGACAGCTGTATGATGGGATATTGTGTTATTTAGACAATCAGAAACTTAAGAGGCAGAGTGACACATGCCCCCCCTCCCACCACTCTCTCTCTCTCTCTCTCTCTCACACACACACACACACACTTAGACAAGGCTGGTGATCACTGCCAGACAGAGAAAGCACTCGAAACACACAGAGGACCAATAGCAGGAAAGGTAAAGATACTCTTCTTCCATATGTAACAGTTGATATACTCTATGCCAGTGTTTCCCAACTGGGGTGCCGTGTAAAAAATCATTTTTTAATATTTACCATTGATGGACACATTTTTTTTAATAATATTAAAAATATCTGTATGGCATTATATTCTGCAGTTCTTCCCTGTTGTACCGAATATCTATACTTTTCAAATTATCATATTGAAGTTAGAAATTCAAATATTGTGACAAAATTAATTTTGTAGGGTGCCACAAGTTTGTTAAAATTTCCAAAGGGTGCCGCGACTAAAAAAAGGTTGGGAAACACTGCTCTATGCTACTGCAGCTTGCCAGAGAGATGTATTAACTTCACATAGGAAATGTTTACACTATTGTGGTGTGAAAGAGATGCATTAAAGCAACAATTTTAGTCTACAACTTTGTCTCACTATGTACAAAGATCAGGTGAGATCAAATTTAAGGCACTTAAAGGATTTGCATTGATAGAAGATCCCACACATACAGACATATTTACCACAATTGCACTACC
>NW_015635763.1:612099-639599 GCF_001515625.1 Sinocyclocheilus rhinocerous | reverse complement strand
GAACACAAGTAGCATGCAATGAGTAAATATATATATATATATATATATATATATATACATTGTTATTGATGTATGTTTAAATTAATATGAGGTTCGTGTCAGATTGAACTAATTAGGTATTTTACTGAAGTATTATAAATATATATTCCTTACTGTTCTGTAAGTATTTAAAAAAAATAAACATACACTTTAGAAAATAAGCCATTCTGTTTTGTAGTTCTAAAACCCGGAAGATAATTAGTATTTTGGGTTCCTCTGTGAATTTCCTATGGGATTTTTTAATGGTGGTTTTCAAGTAATGTGAACTGCAGGCCTTACTTGAAGAGATTTTGTTCTTTGACTAACAACTGTAGTACTTCAAACATGAATTTTGATGCCAGTGTGTTTTGTTTAAAATGTAGCCTACATTGCTACAAAATTGCTAAATAAACTATCAAAAAGATGTGTTTACATGCTTGACAAATCTAACAACAACTGTTGTAATCTATTTGTAGCATATTAGCAACTCATTAAACAACATGATGAGTATATATATATATATATATATATATATATATATATATATTATTTGTCCATATAATTCATGTTAAAGGGGACCAGTGTTGTTTTAGAACAAACACAGGGAATATATAAAAAAAATATCTTAGAAAAAAGTGGTACAGGTTTGGAATGACATAAGGGTGAATAAACGATGGCAGAATTGACATTTTTGGGTGAACGATCCCTTTAAGTCATGAAATGCTGAAGAATCATTATGGACTTCATTAATTTGATCAAATTAAAAACAAGAATGCATGACTGCAGCACATTCCAGCACTTTGAAGACAGACGTGCAATCACGCACCTTGCGTTTGCGCTGACGAGTGCACATTTGGGGTTAAGAGGTGAAAGGTAAGAGGTTTGTGCATCTCGGCTTTAATTCTCCTCCTCTCTGGTCATTGGCACTGGGACTAGTGACTGTTAGTTAAAACACAGGAGGACAGAAGCAGAGAGCGCTCTCTGACCCAGGACCAGCTATTATAGTGTCGTATTCCCCAATCCCCAGACCAGTTTTGGCTGCCAGATTTCCCACTCTCTAACTGTGCTGTCTCTACATCTGTTCAGCCTGCCTAATGTGACCTGTCTCTTTAGCCAGTCTCTGCAGGCTGGCAAAGTGGGGGAAAAACATATTCCTGTTGTTTCAATTCATCAATCATTTTGAGACGAATACTGCAAAGAAATGAAGGTCATTGAATAATTGATGTGAATATCTTTTATGATACTGAAGTACCATTACAGACGAGCAAAACATTGCCAGTTTGTTTAAACAGCCCAACATGTCAACTTCTAGCTTGACCAATGGCATGAGTTTGAGGCGGATTGTTGCTACGAATATTTATTAGGTCTATTCTTCAAATTATGCAGCTTGTAGCTATAACTTTGTGGAAGAAAAATTGTTAAAAAACCCATAGACCCTTGGATTGCAGAAGGGACACAAGTCATATCTATAAACCAGGACCTAGTTACAACAAACTATAAAGTTAAGAAAAACAGTTGTTATGATTATAAACAAATTATCACTCTATTTTAATATATTTTTAACTTAAGTGACATTTGCCCCCATTTTGAATATATATATATTGCTATAAAACAAACTTTTAATATGTAAAAAAAACATACTTTCAATGAACTTTAATTTAGTAAATTACCTGTATTTGTTTAAGTTATTATTACTTAATCAAAACAACCCAACTGCAGTTTGATTGATATTACTTGGAATGCGCAATAAAAGAAAACGTGATATTTATTTATTAGAGTTATCGGTTTTTGCAAATTAACTCTTAATTTGTTCTTTAGATATTCCTCTTTAAAAGAAAAAAGTATCAGATGCATGCAAAGTGACCCACATTGTGGTTTTTGACCACTGAAAATGTGAACTCTTTACCAATTTATTCATGTAGCTGCATTAAGATCTCCATATCTCTGGGACTGAAATACTGAGGGCCATTAAAACGAAAATATCAGAAGGAAAGATTCTAAAAGAATATTAAGATGTCTTTATTACTTCTTGAGTAATAGGCATAAAAATTTTTTTTTAAAACGAAGTTCTTTTTGCTGTTTTTCAACTGTCACCGTTAGCATATAATAAAACAAAGTGCCAAAGTCATCAGATTTTACTAACAGACCTACCAATCTATATGTAAAAATAAAATAAAATGATGCTGCCAGCTTTCTAAAATAATTTTTACACCCCTCTAATTGGCTTGGAATCTCCGGTGAAAATGTTCATTTTGACCCCCTCTATAAAATATTGGATTACTCCGTAAATACATTCAGTAAATAATCTGTGACATTTAATAGTTTGGCTTTCATCACTATATATGTTTGTCTTTCTACAGGAAAAAAAAATATTAACAAAATCCAAAATTTGAGCTGGGGACCTCTGGTTGAGTTGACAAGGAATGACCCCGTATAGAACATGTTTGATATTTTAGCCAATTTTAGAACATTATCATGCAATGAGGCGCATGCTTCTTTGAGAGTTTGTTGTGTTCGGAACGACTTGAAAGTCATTTAGTGTATGATGCCCAGCTTAACACAGTAAACCATACAAAGTTGCCAAATGTATGATACGTAGTGTATTCCAGTCATTTGAATGTTGATACTAGCAAAAAATACGCTATGGAATAATCTGCTCGAAGGCAGGCGAGGTGAAATGTGTTTACACTGATTAAAACACTCACGTCCGTGTCTCTTCCCACCAACTGCTGATTGAGCAGGCTTCTCTCCTCGGACCCTGTGTTTCCAGTGAGTATTGATTATTGCATCATTCACTGAGTCCACACAAGAGCGAGCTGAGGTTATCAAGGGTTCAGCAAACAGCCAGTGGACAGGAGCAACACCAGAAACCGCTCTCTCAAGTTTGTGGAGCATGGCCTGTACCCTGCTTTTCTCGAAGAGAGCCACAGCGGACCTCCTTCTGCCCAGCAAATAGCCACAGGCTCAGATCACTTGGCTACAAACGGCCCAACCGGTTGCCAATATGCCGGAGGCTTCTTACCACCCACACTTTAGCACGGACCCCACTGCTGACCATACACACAGTGCAGCACAACCACCCATTTTTAAAAACAGACCACACACTAATGGATTAAAGCTTCTCTTGGCCAGATCTGCCAGCACATACATGTCAACTGGTATGATTTCAACAAAACATATCTGGCTCTGGATGGAAAAAAACATCTTTCAATAGCTATATTTAAAGAACAAAAACTAATATAATTCAGTCTTTAACTGGTGAAAATAAGTGCCGGAGTCTGCACAGATGGTGACATTCTTAAAATTTCCTCCAATTTACATGTGGAAGACTTTTATGGAGCAACATCAAGCACGAAGGGAGTCCTTCAGTGATTTCTGACAATTTAACTGCTCCCCGTGACACATTAAATGGCGGCAATGACAACTTAACTGCCCTGCCAATCAATATCTTCTATTACTCTCATTGTCACAGGCAAAATATGATGCAGGGTCAAATGAGATTGGCGGCACTTTTCTTCAAACTGAATCGCCTGTCAGGAATAGATTGAGGATTCATTGCATTGTTGGTAAATAATGATACATTTCTGTACAGAAGAAAAACAATATTTTTTTGTAATATCTTCCAGTCACATCTGGTCATTGATCCTTTTTAAATAAAAAGGAATATACATTAAAAAAAAAAAATCGAATCATGCAATTAAACTTGAAGTGTGCTGTTTTCTAAATGCTAAAATATTTTCTTCTAGTCTAGTTCTAGTCTACAAAAAAATAACAGTAAGAAAGCCATTTAAGGTTGATTTCTCTGAAAAGCAGGTTTGTTTATTTGGGCTAATTTCCGTAAATCCTAATGAGTCCAATCTGATTTCAGATTCTGAAATTTCTCTTTATGTGAACGCTAAACTTTGCAAACCGATTTGCATATTTATTAACATGTGCATTACATGGATTCTAAAGAAAATGCACAGAACATGCACAGTTCCCAGTCACCACATTTATAAAATGATAAAGCCAAAGCAATAATGTTACCGATGTTACCATAACTGTAGTTTTTGCTTTGATGTCATTTATAAAAAAAAGAAGGTGGCTGAAATATGAAGAGCTCAGAAGAGCTTTTTTTTTTTGCAAATATTAAGTAAACATTCAGTCTCCTCCACTGACCAGTTCGTAATATGTAAATAACTCATGTACTGTAAACATATGCATCAGGCCACTGTGCAATATGCAAGCCATTTTTAAACCCAACTGAGAAAGTCTGATTTATGTATTTGCATGCAGGTTCACACAATCACTTCCAATCTGATCACTATTTCAGGGTAAAGCCAATATATATATAAAAAAAAAACATTTGTAACCCATTTTATTTCCATAATGTGACACAGTATTAAAAAATTTAATTAGAGACCAAAAGTTGGGAGAGGAGCTTAATTTTATCCAGCAGAAATGGACGGGACAGTGAGAAGTGGGTGTTACCAGAACAGACACTGAACAATAAAAGGCACTGTTGAAGTCAGAAAAAATGGAAGTTGTTTCTGAGGTGGACGGAGTTGCTACTTTTTGATGCAATATTACGAATACTTATTTTTCAGTAACAAGCAAAGATGAACTGAGTGCATGTAGTAAAACAGTAAACGGGGTCAAATAGTGTCTGTTTCCATGTTGGCGTGGCATCTAAGCTGTCCTCTGAAAAATTCCGCGCACAGTCGAAAGCAATGTCTTTGTCTATATAGAAAATGGAAGTTGTTTCTGAGGTGGACGGAGTTGCTACTTTTTGATGCAATATTACGAATACTTATTTTTCAGTAACAAGCAAAGATGAACTGAGTGCATGTAGTAAAACAGTAAACGGGGTCAAAGAGTGTCTGTTTCCATGTTGGCGTGGCATCTAAGCTGTCCTCTGAAAAATTCCGCGCACAGCCGAAAGCAATGTCTTTGTCTATATAGTGTTGTGTTTTTAACCTCGGCTGTTACAAGCCGTTGAAAAGTAAGGAGGGGTAGACAATTAAATGGAGGCTTAACCTGTCAATCACTCTCCTTTCGGCCCATCACATCACAGGCTCTGTTCCGCCTCATCTTTAACTCCTCCTGTGATATGCCGCTGGCAGCTCGGACAGCTGATTGACAACCCTCCTGATCCGAGCACAAGATGGTATCCTTAGCTCAGATGGGCCGGTTAGGACAGACAGGTGAAGGTCTGCTGTATAGAAAACTGGGGGATGAAGCAGTGAAATAGGGCCAGTAATGTAGGCATTTTAGCCGAATTAAGGCTAGAGGTGAGAGCGGGGGCTGTCTTGGATGTCCTAACACTTGTCTTTCCGAGGGGTAATTTAGGATTTAATCTCCACTGTGACCATTGACCTATTAAGGGCCTCATTCATCCTGGAAGGAGGTTAGGTTAAGCAGGTAATATTACAGAGAAAGAGGCTCTTTCAGAGAGCTCGTGAAAAGCCAGAGAGTATTTCCTATTACTTGCTCCCAAACCCTTTGGATTCCACACAGTTCTGTTAACCATCAGCAATTATCTCCCTGTCAAAGCGAAAGGTAACAAATTTCCCCATATCCAGCCAGGCAGCAGCTTCAGCTGGACATGAGCATCATCTGACAGAAAGTAAATCACCGCGCCAGCCAGCACCTCTGACAGACAAATGCACTACCTTGGAAAGCCTGGGCCTATCACTCTGAACAGCACGGAGAAAAAAATGGATGAGCTTCTCCCTGTTGACCTTACTTTTTTTCCCCTATCTCCCTGGTCCTCGTATTTTTTTCTTCAAATAAGATTAAATGCCTCTGTTTCTGTAAGCACTGAGCAGTTCCAAAATATGAGCATTAGTAATGGTCTCTACAGCAAGCTGTTTAATCTTGTGCCAGGCCGCAGCCATCATCTTACCTCACCTTCCCTTTCCCCTCCCAGACAGACACAGGAAACAGGAAGTAAGCTGCGCAGTCACGCTTGATCTGACTAGCCGGGTCCTCCTGTGAAGTTTTAAACAGTTTGATGTGGAACAGTTAACCAATGCTGAGTCAGCGCACAGGAAAATATGTTGTTTTGGCTCATTAGCCAAGACAATGTCAAAGTTCATGATAGCATGTTGCGAGAAGGATTCAAAAGAAAACATCAATGTTGACAGTAACCAAGGAAAAAAATTGAAACTTGTCTGGTTAGCATTACTACCCATAAACCCCTGCTGGTAGATGTCGTAATTACACCATCTGGACGCAAAAATATTTCTCCATCCAATCATTTTGAACAGGTAGGCTAAATAATAATACATTTCTAATATTTCATAACTTTAGTATTACATAAATACCTTTTGTGGTTAGGGTTAGGGTTAAGCAAACATTGTGCACTTTCAGGGGGTCCTGCACCAGCTGAGTAGCTTCCGTTGAGACAGGAATGCTAGCAAACATTTCACAACATGCCAAATGATGCAGTAAGGACGATCATTTCTAGCATTTGAAGTAGGGATGTAACGATTCACTCAACTCACGATTCGATTCGATTCACGATTTTGATTTCACGATTCGATTCACGATTTTTTATTATTATTGTTTTTTTTACAAAATGAGATTTAAGACAAATTATAAATTAAATGTGTCCTTTTATTATTGCTTGGCAATCACAAGTATGATGATCTGGTCAGTCGCACTGGTGCTCCTAAAAATTTCATAGTAGCATGCAGTAGTTTTCAGTCGCAAATGCAACTGAAATAGTCGCACTGTAGAGCCCTGCATCTAAACTTTTCTAAAGACAGCAAGTTCCCCTCAGACATGGATTCATAAACTACCCCTAAATGAATCGCGATTTGTTTAGCATCTCAACCGATTTGAATCGTCACATATTTGAATCGATTTTCAACCGGCTCGCGGTTAATCGTTACATCCCTAATTTGAAGCATTTGAAACAAGGTCTTTCTATCCAGCTATCAGGATGTAATATCTAGTTTAAACTAAGCAGATCAGATGCTATGTTTGCTTGACATTAGCGGTATACAGCTAGCTTGTATAACATGTGTCCGAAGAATGTGATGATGAGTGCATGGGACAGACAGGTGGGGAGGTGTACTGTAATTATAGTTAACGATGACACATTCACAAATTGAGTTTGTAGTAAATAGAACATGAACACGAGTAGAGCAGCTGATACTGAGTGCGTGCAGCGTGCCGGTTAGAACGGTTCTCGTTCTCGAGTCAAGAATCGGTTGCATCGGTTTTCGGATCACCAGTATACTGAACCTAGAACCGTTTCTTTCGGACATGTCCGATTTGAGAACCGATGAGCTGATGATACTGCGCATGCGTGATTCAGCGACAGCGTGTGTGATCTGAACTACCGAACCGAACAGTAATGACTGTCACAGCACAGCAGCACCGCCCGCCACAGGTGTCTGAACTCTGAACCGGACAACTGATGCCATCGTGAGCGCGGGTGAAACGAGGATAATGATAATGGGCCAATCCGGCGAAACGTAAGTTTACTTAATTACAAATAAACCGTAATGGATTATACATAGTAAGTGGAGCATAGTTTCTGCGCTGATGAAGACTAATTTATTGACGTCATAACTGTAAAACATCCTAGTTTGCAGATCACTGCCTGTATATGTGTTGATGCTTTAGATACAAAAATCCAAATTGTAAGAAACGTATCAGATTATAATGATGTTTTAATTGACTGATGTTATGATTACTGACTTTATATTTGAATGTGTTAAACCCGCGATAGACTTGACGCCATTACGTCATCGCTAATGACGTCATTACGTCGAGCGTAAAAGAACCGGTGAACCGGTTTTTTCAACCGGTTTATTGAATCGAACTGTCCGAAAGAACCGGTTCGCGGAAAAGAACCGAACTTCCCATCACTAACTGAGACTGAAACAGACATGACCTTTTCTATTTGTCAAACATGCTCAGGCTTCATTTCCTCAGCACGTCACTGCAGCTTTCCAAATGACTCCTCAAACCATTTCCCTCATGAAATAGGCACACAGAGGCCTCAGTCAAGGAGAGAGGGCTAAGTTTCCATCTAATGAAAAGCTACATCCCGTCGCATTAACATATTCATTCTGGAACAGGACATGGGCTGTCGCTGATGCCCAACACCACTGGTTGCCGTGAAGGCAGGGAGCACTTCCTGCCACCAGCTTGTCAAGCCAGATAGGAAATCTGCGACGATAAGCTGTCTGACTGGATCACACATACTCAGACTGGCCATATGAGTAACAGAGTCTGAAATTTCGTTTAAAAGCAAAAGTTTAGATTTATAGGATCAGCTTTGATATGTGATTGTGCCATGGTTTATGAAGTCACAATGTTTTTGTAAATATAATTTTTGTAAACAGAATTACAAGAACAGGGTTCCGGAACACTCCGTCTGTCTCTCATTGGTTGCACAAACAGATAGTCCAGCTCTAAATGAAAATAGTTTTTTGAGCCAATGTTTTAGTCTGGTCTAAAATGGCTGTCGAGTGAAGGGAGTATGCCTTAAAGGATTAGTTCACTCCAGAATGAAAATTTCCTGATAATTTACTCACCCCCATGTCATCCAAGATGTTCATGTCATTCTTTCTTTCTTTCTTCAGAAAAGAGGATTTTTCTCCATATAATGGACTTCAATGGGGATCAACGGGTTGAAGGTCCAAATTGCAGTTTCATTGTAGCTTCAAAGGGCTCTACACGATCCCAACCGAGGAATAAGGGTCTTTTCTAACAAAATCATCAGTCATTTTCTAAAAAAAAAAATAATAAAAATGTATATACTTTTTAACCACAAACACTCATCTTGTTCTAGCTCTGCAATGCGCGTCCATGAATTCACGCATTACGTAAATCACTTTGGAAAGGTCATGTTTTTTCCTAGCGGAAGAAATCTTTTAGGCCTAGATTTCAAAAGATTTCAACATCCAGAATACGCATACGAACTGACCATTTTAAACAATAAACTGATACAAAGACATATAAATATGTGTCATTCTACATACAACAACTTTTGAACAGTCCTCCTTTTCCACACTTGTAAACACATGTGTGACCTTTCCAACATGACTACATAATGTGTGAAGTCATATAGCTACATGCTTCAGAGAGCTAGAGAACAACAGGCATTTGTGGTTAAAAAGCATATAAATGTATAATTTTTTTTTAGAAAATGATCGATCGTTTCGCTAAGTAAGACTCTTATTCCTCGGCTGGGATCGTGTAGAGCCCTTTAAAGCTGTATTGAAACTGCAGTTTGGACCATCAACCCATTGGCTCCCATTGAAGTCCACTATATGGAGAAAAATCCTGGAATTTCTTCCTCAAATACCTTAATTTCTTTTCGACTGAAGAAAAAAAGACTCCAAAATAAATATTCAGTTATCATTTAATCACACTCATGTCACTACAAACCTGTATGACTTACTTTCTTCTGTTGAACACAAATTAAGATATCCTCAAGAAAGTTTCAACTGCTTAATCATACAATATTTTGTCCAAAGCAACAATGAACACCACTGACATTCATTGTAGAGGCAAAACCGCTTCAAATGAGACATTCTTCAAAATATCTTTCTGCAAAATTTCTTCGTTCTGCAGAACACTCAGTCATACAGGATTGGACTGGCATGGAAATGAGTAAATGGTGCCACAACCTTTGGGTAAAATCTTCCTTTAAAACAGGGGTGTCCTGCTCGTAGAAGGCCACTGTCCTGAAGTGTTTGGCTCCAACCTCAAATAAAAACACCTAAAGTAACCAAGATCTCCAGGATTATAAGAAACTTCCAGACAGGTATGATGGGACACGTTGGAGCTAAACACTGCAGGACACTGGCCTTCCAGCACCAGGATGGGTAACCCTTGATTTAAAGTATTTGGAACAAGAAAACAGAAAAAAAACAGCACATATCAACTTTTACTTGCCAACTTTTGACCTTCCTTAACCAAACCACCACTGGCAAATGATCTTCAGGATACCAGACAGGGATTGAGACAGTGGGCGGCAGGGACGACCCACCTGATGTCATGACGACAGGGTCCCACGCAGCATGCTACTTTGACTAAAGTAACTGAAGCTACGTGGGTAATGACAGCTCCCTCCCTTCCTCTAGCCGCTGGGCTGGATCAATATTTGTTGGGATTGCACCTTGTTCCAACAATGCAAGATTTACAGCAACCGTTTGGATTTACACTTTGTCTTTCAGCGCAACTCATCAGCGCAACCCAATTACTAACCCCAGACAGACAGCATTAACATGAGCCCTGCTGCAGCTTTATTGCCCTTCAACCACCCCGTCTCATTTCAGGGTCTTCAGGCAATGCCACCGTAACGGATACTACACTTAAAATGTGCTCGCAGGAATAAATTCTCAGTCTTTCATTACTCCTACCTTGATTTACTTCATATCATCTGGCCGCTATAGACAAAGATAACACATTGTAAATTACCCCCATCCAGTCTGCTTGTTTCAGTGCCGGGCAGGGGGGAGGCAGGGGGGTCCGTGAGGGCAGAGCTTTGTGTCACATGAGCTTGTTTTCTCAAAACCTCTGTGCCACAGGTGCACCGTTCACGCTCCTGTGCGAAATGGTTGGCTTACTTTGCCATCCTAGTGCCGATTTTCCCCATTTGTGCACTGGGTGTAAATTACTAAACGAAACATCAATGGACAAACCACTCTGACCCTCGGAGCATCTTGTGAAAGCATATTGACAAAACATTGAGGTTTAATCGCCAAAAATGACAATGTCCATCCTGAACTGTCGAGGCCATAAACGGTCAATAATTTCAAGAGCATTAATCATCGTCTGGTGTGATAAACCCCATGACTCAAGTGTGTGCGATGTAATGACAACAGAACTTGTGGGCCTTGATTTGTTTTGGTCAGTCAGTGCCAGTTTGTGCCCTGGGGCGGTTGTCACTGTGCTGTGATTAATATTGCGTCCAGCGCTGTCAGTCTGGTGTGACTTTGGAAGGAAGACGCTAGCAGCACGTGTCCTTTTTAACACGCGCAGTCACGGCCAAGTGCTGTATTTCATACCCACAGCCTTCTGAAGACTGTCAATCATCCTTTGTGATGAAGCACTGGTGCTCTGACCTTGAAATTGAAGCATAAACAGCAGATATTCCAACATATGATCCCACGAGTGCACCCTCTCACCTCTTTTTCTGGAAAGCAAACATTGTAGATAGCATCTACTGGACTTGAAGATAAATGTTGGAAAGACTGTCCGCTTACAGGAACAAAAGACAAAAAATAATATATATTTTATACAGCTGTGTCACAAAAAATGCTGTGAACCTTAAAAAAATGGAGTTTAGACTATGCATGCCAGTGATCAGGTGCTAGTAGTCAAACTACTGTAACTTTTCCAATAAAGTACTAAAAAGTAAAAGTTGGCTTTTCATACTACGACAAACCAACCATTGGTTAAACTTGATAACAATGGAAACCAACAGGCACTATCAACAATGGTATGAATCAACCAAATTAAGTTGCTACCTCATCAAAGCCAAATATACCCCCCCATTTACATTTGACCTGCATTTGAAACACATTTAAATGAATGCAATCCACATTGTTGAAGTTGAAGTTCCTTTACACACAATTACAAGAAACATTCCCACAAAAACAGTTCCTTTTTGCATAAATACTGGCCACACAAACACAGAGGAGGAACACAACGCAGTCCACTCCAGAAAAGCTACTAGTCTGCTGGTATTTTCACAACATTTAAACTATCTGAAAGAATAAAACGTACAACTCAGAAAATGCAAGGAGAAGATGGAAAATCCACTGATAGCATCTACGAAAATGTTGACATTATAAGAACAAAATTGCGAAGAGAGACCACCGACTCTAACAAAACGAGACTCCAGTCATCTGAACTCACAGGAAGAGATTCTGGGAAGATCAGAGGGTACAGAGCAGCTACAGTGTGTTTATTGCTGTTGTGTGTTCTTCTGCTCACTGCAGTCATAGTGCTACTAATCAAGATCACCAACCTCACAGAAGAGAGACACCAGCTACTAACCAACAATACCAACCTAATTCAACTAAACGAACCGTTAGAAGAACTGAAAAATGAGTTGTGGAACTTTACCCACAATGGATGGATTTACTATAAGTTTAGTTTTTACTATGTGTCCACTGAGATGAAGAACTGGACTGAGAGCAGAATCAACTGTATGGAGAGAGGAGCAGATCTGCTGATGATAAACAGCACAGAAGAACAAGAGTTTATGAAAAAAATAGCATGTTCCAGTAGTGTCTGGATTGGTCTGACTGACGCTGATGAAGAGGGCATATGGAAATGGGTTAATGGCAGCACACTGACCTCTGGGTTCTGGAGTGTTGGACAACCCAATGGAAGAAGAATTCAGAACTGTGGTGTGTCTTCTTCAATATCGTGGGCTGATACTCAATGTAATTACACTTATAAATGGATCTGTGAAAAGAATATTTTACCTGTCGTACTGCCCTAGGAACACACACACTTTTTGCTTTTGACCACAATTTTAACATTGCAAAATTTTATGTATTACTGATAATCATCTAAATTCATGTTTTAAATGTAAATGCATTTAAATGTAAATACGTGTGTATGCCTATATACTGTAGTACTTTTTACAAACATGCATTACCTGTTAAACAAGTCTTTTGTTCAGAAAATTTGCGTATCATTTGGAAAGTTCTTTGTCATTTTGTAGTGAACTTTTATATAATCTTTTTTTGGGGTATAAAAAAAATAAAGGTGTATCTTTTAAATGATTCATATTTGTAAGGCTGCAGTTTTGCAGTGTGTGAACAGCGTTATGCTGCATTAGTCAGGATACTCAGTCGCTGAAAGCGGCCCCTGCTGTAGGCCGTGCGTAGCCCCCTCATCCGCTCTGTAATTTCCTCTACCTTCCATTCTATTTCAGTGGCTGATAACTAAGAACATTAGTTTTATGCCACTTGCCAGGCTCAAATGAAAAGAGAGCTAACTTTAATGACACTGCAATTAATCGCCCCAATAGACAGACAGCTAAAAGACAAGATATTGACTTCATTAAGGATAATGTATTATGTCATTATGTCAGCAGGGTCACCTTGTGTATCACACACGCCAGGCTAATATATTGGCATTTTCCTCAAATAAGATAAATTCTGATATGAGTGATAAAGCTGATTAGAAAATGCCTCATCCAGTGAGGCTTTTTTTGGGGTATAAAAAAAATAAAGGTGTATCTTTTAAATGATTCATATTTGTAAGGCTGCAGTTTTGCAGTGTGTGAACAGCGTTATGCTGCATTAGTCAGGATACTCAGTCGCTGAAAGCGGCCCCTGCTGTAGGCCGTGCGTAGCCCCCTCATCCGCTCTGTAATTTCCTCTACCTTCCATTCTATTTCAGTGGCTGATAACTAAGAACATTAGTTTTATGCCACTTGCCAGGCTCAAATGAAAAGAGAGCTAACTTTAATGACACTGCAATTAATCGCCCCAATAGACAGACAGCTAAAAGACAAGATATTGACTTCATTAAGGATAATGTATTATGTCATTAAGTCAGCAGGGTCACCTTGTGTATCATACACGCCGACTCTCAATAACCTTGTCTATAAGCACATTTTTACAAAACAAAGTATGCTAGAAAAATGCAAACAGATGAAGAACACAGAAAACTCACTTCTCCAGATGACGTAAAGGTCAATGGAGACTTGAGGTAACGGGCCGAGCAATATTTGAGCGGGATCACTGATTGAACGGCCATTCATTTGACAGGTTTTCTTCTTCTTCTTCTCTCTCTCTCTCTCTCTCTCTCTCTGTGCAGTCCAGAGCACAGAGACACAATGTGCCCTATTCCTGCGACCTTGGGCTTCCTTTTTGGGCTGGCATTATTGACATTTTCCCCCACCATCCTGTGGCCCTTCCTCTCATTTGTCATGATTATTGCTGAATTCTCAGCTGTCATTTGCGGCTGTAGATCAATGGCTGTCCACTCCCCCTGTGTCGTATTGGCAGAGCAAACAGCCTTCCTCCTCTAAATGAGGCCCTCGCTCTCTTTCTCTCTCTCCATCCATTAGAGCCGTCCGGCTCCTGTGAGCACTCAGTCCTTTGTTAGGTCAGTCTATACATCACAGCACACATCAGAAGTGCGCTCACTTTCTCTGCTAGGTTCCCAGCACACAGATGTGTGTGTCAAAAAGCACCGTGTTCTATTATCATTCCAGAAATGTGTGGAGGAACCTTGATCCGCAAGAATATTACACTTCTCATTCTCATTACAGTTGTGTTATGTTAGTCTGGCAGAGACAGTGGGTGTGTGTGTGTGGTGGGTGTGAGGTTATGTCTGTGTGTGTGAGCTGGAGATAAGGCCTTGCTTGTCATCAGAATCAGTCACATCCTGTGTGCAGAAATCACCTTGTCGGTGTACTTGAAAGTGGCAAGACACAGTAACAACACAATGCTTTAAACAAGACAGTGCCCATAATATTCTCATTAGCAGCAGTTTCCATAGCGATTGCTTTTTAAGTATGCTACGCCAGCAACGAACAAAAAAAAAAAGTTCATGAGTGTACATGTCATTATATTATCATTTGTAATGACAACTCTTCTGAATAGCTCATTTTCATGATATGAATGTTTAGTGGCCCTTTAAATCTCAGGGTTTATATTTGTGGGAAATGAAAAGATAATTCCACTTTCAAAGAAACTCCAGAGGACTTTAATTATCCTTTTTAATGGAGAATGAATTATGCCAGGCCTAATTGCTTATGAATGTGAGGACACAGATCATGGGTTTTGATCGATTAGACAAAGCAGACAGAGAAAATGATTTCACAGAGGTTTGGAAAGAATACACTCCAATTAGTGTTAAGAACGTATCAGTTAGGCTCATATTCACGTCTATATTGGCTTATGATTTACTGAAATATAACTGACTAAAAGTAAATGCATCTAACATTATAAAACATTCAATAATAATAATAATAATAATAATGTTGTTGTTGGTAGGGCTGTGCAAAAAATCTAATGTGATTTTCATGCGCATCTCGTCAGTAAAGCCGCTTCTGATTAGTAGTAAATCTCCATCACATGCTTTCAGATGGAGAGGCATTTACTACACAGAGCTGTAGTTCACTGACACTGGCTTTACTGACGAGATGCGCATGAAAATCGCATTCCGATTTTTTTGCACAGCCCTAGTTGTTGGTATCCTTGTTATTAATATAATTTAAACAACAACGGCAGCTATTATTTTATTATTATTATTATTTGTTGTTGTTGTTGTTCTTGTTATTATTATAATTATTGTTGGTGGTATCATTGTTATTTTTAATATAATTTAAACAACAACAGCAACTATTATTATTATTATTATTTATTGTTATTATTGGTGGTGGTGGTGGTGGTATCATTGTTATTTTTAATATAATTTAAACAACAGCAACTATTATTATTATTGTTGTTGTTTTTTGGTATCATTGTTATTATTAATATAATTTAAACAACAACAGCAGCTATTATTATTGTTATTATTATTATTACCGACGTCATGGTAATATTTTTGGTGTTGGTGTTGAATATTTAAATCTAAGGTGAAATTTGTACTGTCTATGTCACTAATGGCAGCACAAAAAAATGGCAAACATAATTATTATTTTTTCAAAAACTCCTGCCTGCCATTGTTAACATGTTATGTATAACCATTTTAAACTTGTACCTCTGTTTGAGACAATGTTGTCATATCTGGCCGGTTGGGTGGCTAAAACAAACAGATTGCAATTGAATTCGGTGAAATTACACACTTCACCTTTGATCTTTTGAGCACACAAAGAACAAGAGTTTAAAACCAATGTGAACGTTGAAACAATTTTGATCCTTATACGTGTATGTGGATTATAAGAGGGACTTCATTTTGTATATCTTTCCTGTCTCAATTATAATGGTTAATCTGCACATAATCAATGCACTACAAATGGCGCAGCTGAAAAAAATAAGAAGGGCGAGGTGCATTAATCATCTGATAAAAGACACTCTGCTATCCATCTCACACTCAATGCCTAATCTATTATTTCTTACAACAACACTCCATGCTACCAGTCCATGACATCGCCTTTCACCCAAGGTCAAGGCTATGTAGACAAGCATTATTGAATTTATTCCACCAATTCATGTAAATGCCTTAGGAAGTTCAGCTATATAATTGTAAAGCTGTCCCCCGCTGTAATGAGCCGTCCTGCGGGATCAGAAAATACGAAATGACACTCATTTGCGTCCCCCTGCCGAAGAAAAGGATGAGGGGTGAGGAGGATACAAGAGCAGTACAGTCGCGCTGCCTGTCTCATCAGTGACTTCTCAGCATCCACTTAAAAGTCTGCGAGGACCGGACAGGCTGATGACTCCGACATAATGGAGCGGACCGGCCGGGACGGCCTTTCTTCTCGACGCTCTCGCACGGCTATTTCGTTGTTCTCGACACGCACACCTACGCTCGCTGAAGTAGTACGGCTGCCTGTTTTTTTTCATTCTACCTTTTCCCGCCGTTTTTCCTCTCCCTGTTTCGGCTCGGCTGAGCAGGGCTGACAGGCGGATTCCTTTGCTTTTCGCCGTATTAAAGCCACTTTCCCACCCTGACAGCCTGTTCTATTCTGCCACCTTATAGCTCGGGCTTCACACTTCTCTGGGCAGCCACTGCTTCTTGACAGACCACTGTCACTTCCCATCATCCTCTCTGTATATTCGGCGTTCCCCCCTCCCCAGCACGCAGCCCTACTTTCCTACCAGTGCAATTATTTTTTTTGACAAGCCATCCATCAGCCTTAACTTTAAAAGCACTTTCCGCTGATATCCATTGTTAAAGCCCCAGCCTTTTTTTCCCAGCTTCCCCGAGAGCTCGCATGAGAGAATATGATATCAGACATCCAACCTACCAAACCATGTAAATTTACTTTGTTCTCGGCTATGTTTCCAATTTCACGTCCAATTTTTTGGTACATTATGCGGAGTTGTTGTGCCTAATATGATGTTGTCAAATCCCATTAAAGTTCACTGTCTTGCATGGCTTTAAAAACAGGTTACAATTTGTATTCCATAAAGTGGGGAAGGAGAGCAGTCGAAAGTCAAGCTGAATCTTATTAAAATTATCTGTTCAATTGTGACGTCTGTGGAGGGAGTAATTTGGAGGCATTAGCGCAGGCACATATGAATATGTCAGTGCGGCCAATAACGACAGCCAAAGCGAAGGCGGCGCATCTCTGCAAGTCAATAAAGCTCTTCTGCTGGTGACACAAATGTGATGATAATCTAAGGAAATGAATAAGAAACCTTCCTGTTTGAGGAGGAAATCTGCTGTGCCGCTGAATAATTTGGAGCGTCTCCAATTGGCCTACATCTCGGCGTTGTGTGGGAAAAGCAGGGCACGATGTCTTGGCATCCTCCAATCATGTCTGTCTGGTGCGCCCAAATTGCTCGAATTACATGAGTGTAACAAACTATTTACCTTACACCACCGAAACAACACTGTCTCCGATTTGACCACTGAATCCATTAGAACAATATGCAGCTCAGGGCACTCCGAGCTGTCACCGAAAGCCCTCATAAACAACACGCTTGCATACTGCACTAAATACATATTACTGGAGAATCATATGCGAGCATGCTGATGATTCATGCACAGAGGTTCAGTGAAACCCTTAGCTTTCTACTGACAGCTATAAACCACATTAACCTAAGTAAAGCTACTATACAGGGCCTCAACAGTATATAAATGGCAGTTATGTAGTGCCATAAATTGTGTAATCACATAATTGCATGGCTGACTAATACACTTATGTAGGAGAATGCTTTCATATCTAATAATTCAGTCGAAATACACCACAGGAAACCATATTTTTACAAAAAATAAATAAATAAACAAATAAAAAATTATAAAATATTTTTTTATAAATTCTAAATGAATTAATGATATAATTAACACAATTTAATTATAAAGATTCATATTTAATTATTTAATATTTCATGTATTTTATAGTTTTTTAAAATAAGTTTATAAATTATAATAGTAATATCTGATGAAAAATATTAAGAGAAAAAAATTGCATAAAAAGTATATGCATACACACATATACTGTACATAACACACATAAATAAATAAATGTATATTTAATAAATGTATTATAATAAATACATAGTTCTTGTTACACAAAACGACAGCACTATAAAATTATAACTTAATTTTTATTAATTTTTAACATACAACCTAATTAAAATGCATGTAACTTTTGTTTACGGAAAATAAATACTGATTTGTTTTTTTTCCTAAAAAAAAAAGCAACATGCCAGTTTTGTCAAAAAGGACTAACTCTATGCCAAATGTTTTTCAAGCTTCAAGCCTTTCAAGAAAAGGAAGCACAATTAACAAGCTGATATCACCATGCGTCTGGCTGAGCTAATGAATATCAAATTACACTCAAATCTTTATAAATCATCATTACTGCGGATTCAAATAGCAAACTATTCATCTTAGTGTTGTGGCTTCTTAGTTAATTTCATATGGTTTATACAGCAAATTAACAAGGACAGGCAGGCATTATAGCGGTGGATTATTTCTTTTGTGCACCACGTGGGGTTCAGCATGTTTGATTTGTCATTTTAAGGTTCTGTGGCGCTCTGCTGTCTATAATGTCTTCTAAACTTTTAACAAAAATGCTGATTTAAGTTTTCACCAGCCGTGAACATCAATAGGATTATTTTACCATGCGGTGGTCACAGAGTGTAAGGTATTACTCTGAACAGTGCTGTTCATGCAAATACAGTACAAAAGCCACAGAAAGGTGCTTGCGTGTGTGTTTACTCACAAATCCGTGGAAGGCGGGATCACACAGTGGAGACACCTGCCTGTCTCTGGGTCTCTGACAGCTCAACCAGGAGCTAAGTGTCAACATATGGTTATCAATGATCCAGATGGCTTCTTCATGTCTGGAGACTGACAACTTTGCTCCTCTATTATCAAACAGTAGTAATTAACCATAATCAAGTAGGTGTTAATTAAGCATAATGAAACAATTTCTACCCAGCCCGAGCCTACTATCAGCAACTTACAGTTAATTATGAGCACTAAGCACTCTGGGTAACCTCTAGACTGCGGACGGGTAGGGGTGCGGTATTTGTTCAGCTGATGATGACTGTTTTGTCTGTGAGTTTGGCAGATTTAAGCCTGGAAAACTCCTGATTTGCCAGGCTGTCACAGCTGTTGAGGAGGAACAAAAGGGACCGGACACCCGATGACAACGTTTCAGGGGTTTGTCATTCCCTGTGAAAGGATGGCCATTAATCAGAGTGACCCCTGCCTACAGCCACCACACCACAACACCTGCAGCCTGGGCATGTTTCAGGGGAAATTAAAGCCGTAAATTTCCTAACATCACGTGTACAAGCACATGGGCAGCGAGGACCCCGCCCCAGAGGCCACAGGAAATCTCTGAATTCATGTTGCTTTCATATGGAAATAAAATTATATTATTATTATTATTATCTATAAAATTAAATATAAATACAATTATAATTTTTATATTATAAATTATATATATATATACATATATATATACTATGAATTAATTAATTATATGAATGTACCTCTGAAGGTTCTAACTGTCTTCAGAAACGATTCGGTGGCATTTTGTTTTCATCTTCGCTCCATGTAATACCTAAAGGAATTAATCGCAATACTGCTTTGTCCACGGAGGTTACGGGAAACAGCTCTAATTCAGCTTTTCCATAAGCGCCACCTAGTGTCAGAGAGTGGATTTACAGAGACTTATATTTACATTCAGTCTGTGTGCAGTTTCTGTCTGGCCAAAAACGGACCGAATTTGCATGCCCTGCTGTAAATTTTGACCGGTTGATGAAAAACAAGCTTATGTGGATTCTACACATTTAAACAATTCAGTAAGTAAATAAGTTATCTAGAATTATTTATGGAGCAGATAAAATACATATAATCATTTACTAATCAATTATAATTTTGACATATCTTTTCTTTATTTAAAGGCTGAAATGTGAGGTTTACCTTTTTATGAAACTTTTTCAAAGCTTTATTTGAACATTTACATTAGATATTTCAACATGCTATTAAACTGTTGACAGTCAAGTTGTCATTTAAAATCCGAACATCATTGGTAATATTATAATGCAAACAAAAAGTCATTTTATTTGTTGTTTGTTGATTTTTAAATATAAAACTTGGTGAAGTGATTTGTGTGTCGGTACTTTTTGAACATCTTCAGCACATTTTAACAATACCGTGATAATACTAATAACCGTGATGATTTTGGTCACTATAATCCAATTTGAGTTGATTTACTGAAATAAATGAACTTTTCCACGACATTCTAATTTATTGAGATGCACCTGTATATATGTGGGTCAAAGATGAAAAAGGGTTTAAGCATAAAAACAATAAGTGTAATACTGCTTTAAATTGTTGTTGTTGTTCCCCCAAAAAATTTTTAAAAATTCTGTTTAATTTAATTGCAATTTAGCTTTTGTTTTTCTGAGAAAAAATAAATATCATACATTTTTCCCCTGATTTACAGAAGAGACCCACTAAAATGTCATTCAGTGTAACAATCTTGTGAGGCATATTTACAACAAAAATAAATTTATGACATATTAAAATTATGGCTAATTACTTTCACCCCAAATACTAATTAGTTGTAATTTTAAATTTTTAAAATTTGCCACTATCCTAGGTTTTGCCCATTTGTCAGTAAGAATTTTTTACTCATTTAAAACACAATAAAATTTAATATGCTCTCTTATTCTTTTATATATTTTAATAATTACACATCAGAATAACCATGTTGTTGAATTTTTACATAAATATTGTGTTACACTGAATGATAATGTAACATTATTTCAACCAAATTTTGACATTTTATCCTCCAAAAACTTATTTGAAACCTTAAAAGTAGACACTTTACTTACATGTAATGTGCTTTCTATGGACATAAAATCACTTTTGTACATTTCTTTTGATGCGGACATCTTAACGTCTTTGACCCACATGTATATATTTAAGAAAAATATGTTATGTTTATTTATACATTTAAAATATTTATATATCATATCAATTATATTCATATAAATATATACATGGACATATTTTCAAAATATATACTGTACGTGTGTGTATTTATATATACATAGTATACACAAATATGCAACAACAAAAACTTTTATTTTGGATGTGATTAATCGCGATTAATTGTTTGATAGCACTAATACATACATGCATACATACATACATACATACATACATACAGTGCCATGAAAAGGTTTTTACCCCTTCCTGTTTTTTTGTTTGTTTTTTTTTTGCATATTTGTCACACTTAAAAGATTCAGATTATCAAACAAATTTTAATATTGCACATAGATAATGCAAGTAAATCCAAAATGCAGTTTTTAAAAGATGATTTCATTTATTAACCTCCTGGGGTCGACCGTTCTGCCAGCGGAACTTTTTGCAGATTTGAATGATGACAGCGAAAAATCTATATATATATATATATATATATATATATTTATTAGGGTTGTCAAAATGAATGCATTAATAATGCGTTAACGCAAATTCATGTTAACGGCACAAATTTTATTAACGCGCGATTGACGCAGCGCGCATTTTCCGTTTGACCCGTGACCTAGCCTGCAGTTGGAGAAATGGAGATGCACACTGTTTCCTACATAGCAACTTTGTCGCTAGATTTAACGATTTTTCAGACCCCTTTAGCGACTTTTTTTCCAAAAAGCGCCTAGTGACAAATCTAACGGCTTCTTGGACAAACCTTATATAGTTTCTGAGACTCTCCGGTTCTGCCGCACGAGCGTGAGGTCTTGCTCCCAGCGTGCGCGCACCTCTCTCTCTCTTTATCTGCTTCTGCTCTGTTCAGCGAGCGGCAGAGGAGCAGCGTTTTCAGTTAAACAGATATTATGTTGCTTCTCTAATTGTACATGCAAGTATAGCCGAAATCACAGCACAGTTATTGTCTTTATCTTATGTGTATTTGATTTCATCAGACGACGGCTGATTATAAATCAGGATTTTTGAGCAGATTAACATCTTGGAAGAGAGAGCTGGTTATAGTCTTAAAGGGACGCGTTTCAGTCACTATTTCATATTAATTCCGTTGTCTGACAACAAAAACAGTAAAATATATCAATGAAAACAGTTTTATTGAGAATTTAGCTGCATCAAAATACAGTATGTGGGCACAGAGAGGCAAACAAATGTAATAATAAACATACATTTTGCATGTTCAGAAGAAGTGAGGTGCTCTGTCGTGCGAAAATGTAAACAGGCTTGTGTAAGTAAATTGCTCAGTGCAAAGAAAGAGAAGTAATGGGAACCTGGTATTTCTCTGTTCTTTCTTCATGTGTCTAATAGACATGAACAAGTTCTTTGAAACACGTCTAGTCTTCATGCATTTGCATTTGGTGACACCAGTGGCACAGAAATTACACACTTCAGCTTTAAGGACAGTCACCATACATTCACGCAAAAAGACTAGAAATAATATCGAGCGTGTTACGCCGTTGCATTAACATGTCAGAATATTTGCCGTACGTTAGCAGCCGTTGCGCCGAGACTGGCAGCTTCATTAGAAAGAGAGCAAGGAAAATGTCAGTTCGCATCGCGTTTAAACTACAAAATCTCAACTCAAAGACAAGCCATGCCATGATACTACGGGACAGCGCTTTGTAATTCTATATCAGATAAAACCATGTCTACGCAGACAGGATATGACACTCCTGTTATTATTTGCCTGATAAAGGAACATGGTCTTTCTCCCCTCCTCATCAAATGGTAAAATAATTGCATTTCCCCTGAGGCTAGCGTCAGGAGGTTCTGTAGTTTCTCACAGTGTCAGCTTCTGAGTCAAACTTCTGTGAGAGAGACGCTATCTCACGCCGAGACAAGATGAATTAGAAAAATCAATGCTTCAACTCTTATTTGACAAACCCGGAGATATTGCACGGCGCACCTCTTCTCTCACACATATTTTCTGCACCGTGACAGGGTGCGACTGCCAGCACAGATTCATCAGGAAACAAATAGGACAGCAGAAATAATTGGTTCATGTGCACTTTTTTAATGACTACAGCCTGTGAAAATAAGGAAAAGAAATGGGTGATGAGAATAAAGCTTTTAAAGTCACGTTTTTTGGACTTCCTGTGAATTGTTTACAAGCTGTGCCCTGCCTCGATGTTAACGACAGTCAAATCTGGTTACTGTCAGGCGTGTGCGTGTGTAGTCTTCATAAGGTGTATTGTTTATTTCTCACTCCCCAATGACACTTTGACACCTTATATGTGAAACTCGCCGCCCGTCCTCACGGCTGCGCCATCTATTGCGACATTTGGTGACGCTGACATTTTTCGCTCAGATGCATGAGTGACCATTCTCTTCTTCTGCACTTCATCACCGGCTGACGCAGAGGGCTAAATGCAGTCTGACTGGCCGTGTCACTCTGGATGAGAGAGTGTGCTGACAGTGTGCAAATGTAAATGAGTGTCCCGGGCTCACCCCCGACTCTGAGTGCAGTTGTGAGTAACGCCGGCCGTGTCATCCATCCACTCTAACTGTAAATCAGGGTGTCACCCGAATGGGTCCAATTAAAAGGGGTCAGTACGGAAAATTAGGGGTTTTATGTACAGTTAGTAATTTCTGCAAGAAGATGCATCAAGCAGCCAAAGGAGTAAATCACTGTGAGAGCGAGGCGATAATTACAAGGATCACGGTCCTTCCCTGGCCCTCAGCTGGGTTAGATCAGCCCGGTTTAATCAACACCACATCAACTACACTTAGCTGGGAAACGATTCATTCAGCCGCTAAAACAACAGCGCCGGACGCCAGGGCCGTGAGTTACGATTTCCTCTGAGGATACTTAAATGACTCATGCAACTGGCAACAAGCAGGATCAGTGCTGGAGAGTGACTTACTAAATGTAGCGGCACAACTAAATCAGCTGCATTTTTCAGTACTGTGACAGTAGCTCAGATGTTTTCAAAATAACTGCTTTTCAAGTACAACCGAGCAAATTGAGGAAATAATCACACGCTTTCCGAAAACGTCATCCTCCTCTCATTTGTTGTGAAAGTCCACTGATTCACGTAAATGGGGAAAAAAGAATCCCGAAATAAATAAATAAATAAATAAAAAGAAAAAAAAACAAATGAAGATAAAATAAAAGACAAAATAAAGCAAAAACGATAAACTATCCAACCAAATAAATAAGAGAAAACAAATAAAAAAGATAAAACAAACAAAAATAAAAGACGTGTCAAAGAAAAACAAATAAGATAAACTAAATAAAAGAAAATAAATACAAATTGTAAATAATAAATAATCAAACAAAAAAGAAAAACAAACAAAGATCAAATAAACAAGAGATAAAATAAACCAATAAAGATGAAATCAAACAAAGAAATAAAAAAATTAATTAAATTAATAAAATAAATAAATAAACAGTTGAAATAAAGAAAACAATCATAAAATAAATAAATAAGTATGACAGCACTTTTTTAAAACTAAATTTAAATATCGTGATAATACCGTGATAATCGTATACCGTGATAAAAGCATTAGAAATTAATCGCAACATGAAAAATTGATACCGGCATATCCCTAGTACCTACACTTTAAAAAAACATGCTGCTGCCTTAAATTTAAGTACAACCAACTTAGATGTATAAGTCATTTAAATTTAAATTTAAATATTACATTAAACTGACTAAAAAACACGAGTTAAATCTTGTATAACTTGTTTTAAAAAGTTGAAAATTGCTTAACTCATTTTGATGAGTTAATGTAAAAACTAGGGGTGTAACGGTACACAAATATGATGGTACGGTACGTACCTCGGTTATAAAGTCACGGTTCGGTATAATTTCGGTACATTTTTTTTAATAAACAGTGGTTTACTGAACAAGTTGCTCTTTCTTTAAATATATTCAGTTATAATTACAATTTTCTTAGTGATAAAAATATACCTCAGCTTATGCTTTAAACTATAGGGAGCCCTTTTACATTATAAGGTTACAATTAACAACTTAACCCAAACTAAAATGTAATTATTATTTATTTTTTAAATATTATAATCAACACTCAACTTAAAAAAAATTGTATGCAAACATGCAAATTGCACATAATGCATTTTTTAAATTACCTTATAAATTATCAAATGTATATTTGTTAAAATGTTCAATTACACAGCTGGCTGTAATCTGTTTCATAACAGATTAATTTACACATAGGCCTACATTAAATAATTAAGACTAAATATAATGAGTATATAGCCTAGTCTAATATTTCGCGAAATGCTCTTCTCTAGACTGGTAGAATGTTCTTGCTTGAAACTCTAGAATGCTCATTTCTCAAGTGAACTAACGAGCTGTGAACACTGATGACTTGCTGAGGTAAATGAAATGCTACGTGACATTTTATTTCCACGCTGCTTTGTTGACGTCTTTCTGTGGTTGAAACACTGATTGAGCAATTACATGAGGCATGAGTTGTTCATTCATGTTTATTTGCGTTAAAATAGTAGTAAAGAGGAAGGAATGATCGCGTTCACTCGCGCTCCGCTCTTCCATTTGAAAGGACCCCATTTACACTGCACACATCTGCGGCGCTTTACGGCTCAGACACAGGAACCACAGCTGATCGCGGCCACTCTAGTCAATGCTTGTGTTTATACCAGCACGTTTCTTCCCAGAAGCGGCTTTCCGAGGCGTTTATACAGCGATCTGTCATGCAACATCAAAGACTGTCAAAATGCCATTTATTGTTTGAATTTCCTGGGAAAAAAATTGTTGTGTTTGTTCAGATTGACGCACCAAAATAAAAAGATCAAGTAACGCAAGAGCGCAGTGCAAACAACGTTGTTAAACTGTGTTTGTTCAGTACACGTGTACCGAACCGAAAGACCCGTACTGAAAATTTTCAGTATGAATAGGTGTACCGTTACACCCCTAGTAAAAACATATGTTGTCGTGACTTATTGATTATACCAATTTTTACAGTGTACAACCAACCAAAAGTACGGAAACCCAGCGACCTCAATCAATCCAATTAGTGTGAAAAGAATATAACTAATGTGTTTTTCTGCCAGATTCCTACTCTTTTAAAAGATATTACCCGTTAAGTAGCTTACAGTGTAGCTAACTACATTTACCAAGAGCAGAGTTTGACTTTAAATAATCAATAAAAAAAAAAATTTCAAAGTGTCTTCCCAAATACAGAACAGAACGTAACATATATTTAAAAAGTAGCGTGATAGAACACACTGTATTTGGTGAAAGTAACATGGCACGGAGTGAGTGGCAGCGCTATGTGTGCGTTTCTGTCAGGATGTGAGATGTTGTTGACTATGAGCCCTGAGAGGATATTTTAAGTGAAACTGCAGGTGGAGATGAAGACACACCAGTGTCAGCGCTGTGATCCAGAGGAAAGCCCATCAGTGCCCTGGATGTGTATTGACAAGGCTGAGAGGAAGAGGAAGTGGCCTGGAGTCAGTCACCTTGGCCGAGGCACAATGTCAGCCTGGCCCTGGCCATCACTCTTTACCAATGTCCAGGGTATTATTTAAAGCCAAACAAATATCAGGCCCGAATGTCACAGCAAGGACGCGGAGTCTGCCTCTCATCTCAACTAATCAGTGTCCAGGTTTAAAATCGCCCTTTTCCCTGCCCTGCCCTCCCCTCCGAATCCATCTTCACCCGTCCACCCCTCTGACAACAACATCACAGCTACACCCCCTAAAGCCCCCGCACCAGATTTACTGTCACCTCTCGCTGCTGCTGCACAAATTATCGACATTACTTGTCAGCTTTCTTTTCAGGAAAGCGCATGATGGATACATTTTAACTGCGTCCTAATGTTAAATATTCAGGAAACACTACATTTCATGCTATGCGATGCTCCGAGATAAATTCACATCACATTCTTTGGGGAAAATTATTTTTTTTTCTCACTTTTTATGGCTAAAGATTATAATTTAATAACCAGGAGCTTGTAACGACTTCATCACACCCATTAATTACTGATGCTTTATACTGAAGAATGATCTCCGGCCATTATGTAATGCATCAAAAGTTTAAGTAATTTAATTTGATTGTTTTTATTACCTAATTACATCCAGAAAATGGATTCTTGCAAAAGAGAGATCTCAGGATGATATATCTCAATATGCAATTTTATGAACTTGATCATTTACCAGATCGCATCATTCTACCATGAAATCAGGAACTCCTGATTATATGGGTATATAGATGACAATATACTTTAAAAACAGTTTAAAGCAAAAAAATAAATAAACATACATGTAATAATTGTATATATACATGTAATAATAAATAAAATAAAATAATAATTACATAATTATAAATAAATAAATATGTTTATGTAATTATTATATTTTATTGTATTAATTATTACATGTATAATTGTTATATATATATATATATATA